>NC_046372.1:47373497-47627143 GCF_011125445.2 Fundulus heteroclitus
TGTCCAGAAAATAATATTAATATTAATATTATACAAGTCCACCAAATTGTGAATTGCAAAACACACATGTCCAACTGTGGTCAGCTCATGCAATAATTGGTAAAAGAAAGTACAGTTTGTTTCATATAAATATGTGGAAAAATTAATATAATTTTAATCTAAACTCAGGTGTACAAAACACAAAACAGAAAATGCTTTTGACAATTTTGTGACAATTCCCTAGTGTTTAGCTTATTGTTAGTTTAGGTTCCTGGGGATTGTGCATCACTCTGTCCTTTACTTTTTAGTATTATTTGTTAGTCTATGGATTCAGTTTCTTCCTTAGTATTCTGTTCCTTATGGATTTAGTTTCTCTTTTTTTCAGTTAGAACCTTATTTGCCTGGCTGCCTGAGGATCCCATAACACAAAAGCTTCTATTTTGAAAAAATAAGTTTCTATTTGATTTAGTCAGTCACAGACATTGTTGTAAAATAATTTTGTCTTTATATAATTTTGTTTTTAGCAATTATACATTTGGAATGAAATTATATTTACAGCATGTAACATCATGTCAGAACTTTTATGATTTAAATATTTGGCTCAGTTAATTAAGGTTTGTGGAGAATCCTGTATGCAGAGCTTTCTTAAGGATTCACCACAACATTTAGGTTGACATGTGAACCTTGAACCTTGAGTGTGTAACAAAAGATTTCCCTCTGGGATTATTAAAGTATGTCTGATTCTGATTCTGATTGATTCTCTTCTTTTATAGTCATTCTGTTGTAGATTTGCATCCCTGTTTGATATCACTGTCCTGCTGGTGACACAGTCTGGTCAAAGTTAGAATAATAATGGCAGATTTGCAAAATTGCTGCAGAACAGCTAAACAAGATCATGGACTTCTGGCATTACCAAATACTGTGACATATTTGTTAAGCGAGAACAGAGAAATAGAGAACAGAGAAAACTGCTTAAAACCATGATCCAAAAATAATATAGATATCTATTCTACACATGTACAGACTCAATTCAAATTTGCTGCACTCCTAGAGACTCCCAGTATACAGTACAACAAAATGTATTTAAAGGCTAAAAAAGCGGATTTTGCTTGACACGTCCCCTTTAAATCTTTCAATTTTACCAACCATCTTGGAGTGGTCCAACTTGAATCTCACAAAGATCAATCAAAAAGATGTCATCAATAGATATGTTTTTCATGCATTATTAAGAAAGGTATAACATAGTTTGAAACATATCATCTTTAATTAAATGTAAATAAAAAGCATAAAGATGTGTGTGTGTGTGTGTGTGTGTGTGTGTGTGTGTGTGTGTGTGTGTGTATATATATATATATATATATATATATATATATATATATATACAGGGCAGTCAAAAGTAGCCGGTCAACGGCGGCAAATCGCCGTCTATAGCAGCTCCTGCCGCCGCCTACTTTTCCCCAATTATACATCCCAAAAACCAGCTTAGCATCTATCTCCACTGAGAGCAACATCAACGAGTGATTGGGTTCCTTGTTCCAACCGAGATGCTACTTTTCCGATCAAAACACAGACCGGTGTTATGCCGAAAAGTGCAATAAAACCGTGAGAGCCGACGTGAGTTTTGAAACTGCAAAGCTTTTTAACCGAAGATCAAACGTGCACAGCACCGCGTTCATAGACCAGTGTGATGCATTCACGAGCGTCAGAAAGCTATGGTGCATTCAGGAGCATGGGACATTTCAAACTTACAAGGAAAGAGGCATAAAACGGAATAGAACTTAACTCATACAGTAATGTATTTATCCAAAAACAGTGTGGGCTTTCTTACAATACTGAATGCT
This sequence comes from Fundulus heteroclitus, assembly GCF_011125445.2. Lineage (NCBI taxonomy): Eukaryota > Metazoa > Chordata > Actinopteri > Cyprinodontiformes > Fundulidae > Fundulus > Fundulus heteroclitus. The sequence continues at coordinate 47,375,318 of NC_046372.1, forward strand.
CTATAATTGTATTTCTGATATTTTTTGATTATGCACATCTGTTAGCTTTTTATTCTGAAAAATCTATAATATTACATATAATATAATATTACAGCAGCAAATTATCAAAGTTTTTTAGGGGATGCATTTTGTGTTTGTCTCTAGAATCCTCGTCGATGATACAATATCGTGTGTGTGATGAGTCCAAGTGAAATTAAACTGAGAAAAGAGATTTCGAAAGAGCAATATGACTGAAACAAATTCAACATGTGAATTCAATTTCAAATTCCAACCCTGTATTTTTATCATAAAAATTCGACTTTGTTCGTGAAGAACTGTTACGATCGTTTTTAGAACAGAACTGAATAATAATAATAATAATAAGATGAATAGACCTCACCTAATCTGATCTGTTTTATGTGGTGCTAGTAATTCAAATTAAACTAATTTTATGCAAATGGAGATTACCTTACCTTGTTAAAACATGATGATAACATCATGTGAAAAAATAATGTTTTAAGAATAATGATAAAAAAGAAATGTTTTTGAAGAATTGATCATTCACATTTTTTGCCTTTTATTGAATTTGAAACATGCACTCTGACTCTATTGTTTAAATAATCACCTGTCTTGAAAGCTTCCAAAATATATCAGGGAGAGTCTATTTTTCAAAATTCTCCCCTCCGGGGCTCGGGCACCGGCATAAGTGCACCCTCCTACTTGATAGTGTGCAGCCTGCTACTTTAAAAAAGTTTGACTGCCCTGTATATATATATATATATATATATATATATATATATATATATATATATATATATATATATACCTAATTTTATATACCTAACATTTATACCTAATTTTGATACACAACTGTTAATTTATTACTCTAAAATTGCCATTAAGCATTTGTGTGTGTGTGTGTGTGTGTGTGTGTGTGTGTGTGTGTGTGTGTGTGTGTGTGTGTTTGTACACGTGTGTGTGTACATGCCGTTGAGTGAGAGCATATTTTTGGTATTTTACCACCAAAGTGAGGACTTTCATCTAAAGTGAGAACATGTTTTTGGTCATCAGTTTTTTTAGGCTAGGGGTTAAAGATTTTTTAACCAAATCAACTTAAAGCACTATTTTGTTCAAGTAAATGTTATGATTTGGGTTGTGTTTGTTTTGCTTTTGGACTTTTCTTCAGCCTGTCGCCCCTCAGCCACCAGCTACTATCCAGTCATCTCTTCCCCGGTCAATTGGCCCACATCAACTCCACCTACTGCCAGTAATTAGATTCTACTCTTGTCACCTTTTCACCAGTCCACATATACTGGCCTCAGCCAACTCATCCCCGCCAGAACTTGACCTCATTTCGCTTCTCATGTAGGATCGTCCTGTGCGAAGTACCCTGCTCTACCAGATGCTGTATGCTAAGCCAGCGGGACTCTTCAGTTAAGTTGCCTGTGTCTGTGTGCTGCAACCCTGCCTGTTTCTCTATGAGTCCCTGCCGTTTGCTCTGGTGGTTCCCTGGTCTACACCGCCTGTTCTGGTCTCCTGCTCATCTCTGCCTGCCTGGACCTTCAGCCAAAATTCATCTGTGTTGTGCCATGAAGCCATGAGGAAAAATCAAAATGGGTTGTAAGCAAAGGAATTTCACACTGCTGCATCCACCAGGATCTGACCCCTCAGCAGGGTGCTATAAACCTTTGCTCCCCCAGATGATCATTCTCAGTCCCGTTGCACCTGGAGCGACAAAGGGGGGATTTCTCTTCGTCCAGAGGACGTGACTGGGATCAGAGAACTGCAGGCTGGATCGAAGCCAATTCTGCAGTCTAACTTCTGCATAACCAGACACCGGAGTAACAAATCTGTCTATGCCGAATCCAGCCTTGTTTTGTTTTTCTCAACTGTTTCAGGAAACTGACTCCAGACGACCCGGAGTGGCCTCCCGTCTGCAGCCAGCACAGGACCCATTTTACAAAGCTGAGGGCAGAAACTGAGCTGAAGTCGCCCGCTGCAGGGCTGAGTTTCACATGCCAGAGACCCGGAGTCGCTTGCTCTAACAGCTACGTTCGGCTAGCCTATAGCTGCATGCCTGCCGCTTTTCCTTGGAGTACTGCTTACTACTGGATGCCCAAATTGAACCGAACTGACATAGATGCACCGACTGGTTTGGCAGAGAAATAAACAGGGAAAGTTAAATGGTTTATTTAGAAGGTTTATTTAATGTGTTTTCACCGTGTTTTTGAAACACATGGAGCTTACAGGATAGCTCCTGTTAACTTCTTCGAACCATGCCATTGCTGATGTAATTCAGGTGTGTTTTTTATGGTTATAACAAACGTTATCTCCACAAGGGTTTTATACATTGATGGGATATTGATGTTTGTGTTATCCGGTCTGCTCATTGCAACCAAGAAAAAAAAAATATATTTTTTAAATTAGCGGCAAATGTCTGCTAGCCTAATGCTATTAGCTTCTGGTAACATTTGCCCTTATCGGATATGCGACTATACGGTTCGTTTCAAACATAAGGTTTGTTTTGTTTCTCTCCACCATCGTTCGATAGTGCTATGAGCATTATTACCACATTAATATGGAGTATTAATGTCGAGTTTATGGTGTTTTGTATAACTTTAGACTTTACCGATTTTAGTGACCGATTGCTACAGCAACCTGTAGCCTCCCGGAGGTATAATCGCATTGATAAAATCAAGCATTCTAAAAGTATATTGATTTTTACTGAGTATATCATGCCGTATAATGTTTTATCAAATAATGTTTGTTTAACTCAGGATTTGCATTGTGAATGGGTTGAAACACATACTAAATGTTCTAAATGAAGCTAATTTAACCCCATTCCTTCAGATGAACTTCGGTTCTTTAACTTAAATCTGCAGTAAACCAGGATTCACTGAATTATTCTGCTGATGATGATCAACCACTTTATTTTGTCTTTTGGTTCTTGTGTGTGCATAGTTCCTTAGCTTCTTTTTATCTTCATTTTGCCTAATAGTTTTAGTTAAGTTTCACTAGCCTTGTAGAGAGGATTTTTTAGTTGAAATGTAGTATTAATTCAGATAAACAACATTCTATAGTGATGTTCCCTGGATGTTCATTTTATTTCTGTTAATAAATTCTTGAACTTGAAGAGAAGATGTCACTCATTTATTCTGTGTGCAGAGTTTGCCACACAAAGGCGACATACAAATTTCCACACCCCGATGTGTAAATACAGCTCAGGGTGATTTTAGGATGAATACATCTAATTTTTAAACACAAATTTTCCCATATAAAACTTTCAAAATAGTGATAAAAAGTATTGAGGGCTTACCTCATAACTTCAACTATTATATTTTCCTATAAAACAAAAATCACTATTTTTTGTTTTTTCACATTTTTCTCAGTTTGTGCTCTGCCGAATTGTTCATAGTGTTTCTATGGTGGGTCACAAAATTTCTCTTTTTTCCCCCATGTGTCCTGTCTGATAGTGCTGTCTTAATGCCAAAGAGAGCCCAACAGATTTTACTTTCACAAGTGGAGCATTACTGCTTTCATCATAGTGCTATCCTTCATTTATATATGCGAAAAGCTTTATTAGATTTTCTGGGATTTCTTTTTATTCTGGGAAAATTTCATGTTCAATGGACACAAAAAAGGGAAAGTAGAAGAGAACAAGATGAGACAAAATGCTAAAGGGGTGAAAAGAAAAGAGCAAGATAACATTGTCAGAGTCTGCTTCTACACCTGCAAAGAGAGATATAAAAAGAACAGCAAAATAAAGCCCCCAGGAGCTGTGGCGACAAGACCGTGGGCTCCGCTGGCAGCCAGCTACACCAGAGCGGATCCAGCCATGGGCGCAGTGACCCGAGCCCTTGGAGCGCACAGCCCCATATTTTTCACATTTTACCACCAAAATAAGGACTTTGATGTAAAGTGAGGACCTTTTTCGGCCCTCTCTTTTTTGGGCTAGGGGTTAGGTTTACAATTAAGGTATCAATTAGGTTTATGTTAGGGTTAGCGTCATGCCATAGGAAGGGTTGAGAATGAAGTCATGGTTAATCATGTTTAATCAAGGATGTGTGTGTGTGTGTGTGTGTGTGTGTGTGTGTGTGTGTGTGTGTGTGTGTGTGTGTGTGTGTGTGTGTGTGTGTGTGTGTGTGTGTGTGTGTGTGTGCGCGCAAAGGGATCTAGCCGTCGGCAGGGTGCGGTAGCCATTAACTGTAATGATCAGAGGTAGGGGACCCAGAATTCCACCAGACCAGCAGAGGTTCAGATGAGTATTTTTATTAACAAAAATCAAAAACAGGGAAAAAGCCAAACAAACACCGTCAAACCCAAAAGATGGCAGAAAAACAAACCTTCCAGCATGACAGGTAAAAATATGAACGGACAGGCAGAACAGGATGGCTCAGGTTACTGGAGAAAACAGGGTCAAAAATCCAAAAGCAAAACATACAAAGAATGTTGCAGGACACGACTCACCCATAAACTCAACAAGACGACCTGGCACTGATGTCTGGTCTCGACTGTTTATATGGAGGAGGAAGCAGGTGAAACCGGTCAGAGATGATTGCAACAGGGTTGGAGTAAGGCAGGTGTGCATAGTGGGTAATTAGACCAGACATCAGTGCAGAGGATCAAAACAAGAAATGAATTCAAACCAAAGCTAAAAAGCTGACAGGACAAGTGAACAGAAACTACACCAAACTTACTAAGAAACAAAATCACTCTAAAGAAAAAACCTAAAACAGAAAATAAAGCTTAGACTAAAACAGATGACAAAACCGGATAAACTAAGAGTAAATAAAAACCCAGACAGGACAAAAACTCAAAGCAAGCAGAGAACCTAAAGCAGGAGAGTAAAATGACTCAAAAATAAAACCAGAACAGAAACCAGAATATTACAGAGCCCCCCCCCCCTCAAGGGCGGAATCTAGACGCCCTCCAACGTCAACGGGAGTCCAAAGAAAACAAGAACCTAAGTCAAATCGGGTGGGTGGAGGGGGCTAAAGGCTGGAGGGCTAGAGTCTGAAGAAGAAAATAATATGTAACACAAGTCCAAAAACACAAAACAACCCTCTAAGGGCGAAACGATACTGAAACTGAGTCCTAAAGTGGCCGGCGGGTCAGGATGTCTGGCGGTCGCCCCGGACGGCGGCCCCGGCAGAGTAAAACGACAGGAAGCCGGTGGCAGAGCAGGACTCTCAGAACCCGACTCCTGGAAAGAGAGAAAGCAAAGGATGGTGCCATACTAAAGGCTAGGAAAGGCTCCAGACTACTGGCTAAGGGAGGCGCAGGGCCACAGGCTAGGAGAGGCGCTCGGCTAAGAGCTAAAGAGAACTCTGGGCTAAGGTCTGGAGACGGCGCCTGGCTACAGGCTACGGGCGGCGCCGGGCTACGGGGTAAGGAGGGAGCCTGACTACAGGCTTCTGGAAAGGGAGCCTGGCTACAGGCTTCTGGAAAGGGGGCCTGGCTACAGGCGGCTGAAGATGGGGCCTGGCTACAGGCGGCTGAAGATGAGCCCTGGCTACAGGCGGCTGAAGATGAGCCCTGGCTACAGGCTGTGGATGACAGTGCTTTAAAGCTGCGAGGAGCTGGCACTGGAGACAGTGCTTTAAAGCTGCGAGGAGCTGGCACTGGAGGCTAAGTCTTTAAGCTGCGGGGAGCAGGCACTGGAGGCTGAGTCTTTAAGCTGCGGGGAGCAGGCACTGGAGGCTTAGTCTTTAAGCTGCGGGGAGCAGGCACTGGAGGCTCTGCTTTAGAGCTGCGGGGAGCAGGCACTGGAGTTGAGATTGAGGGCTGGTCCTCCTGGACCCCCTCTCGGGGCCTGAGCGGAGGCGGGTCCTTCTGGACCCCCTCTCGAGACTTGGACGGAGGCGGGTCCTCCTGGACCCCCTCGTTGGGCTTGAGCGGAGGCAGGTCCTCCCGGACCCCCTTGTTGGGCTTGAGCGGAGGCAGGTCCTCCCGGACCCCCTCGTTGGGCTTGATGGGAGCCAAGGCGTCAGCCAGGCCCTCGGGAACAGACTCGGGAGCCGAGGCGTCAGCCAGACCATATAAAACCAGAACAGAAACCAGAATATTACATTAACACCCCACCCCCACACAAATACACACACACACACACACCTCCTGTACAGACAATGGATGGATGGAACTGATACTTGTTTTACAATTTTATTTTAATTATAAGATGTCCAACCACAAATATATGTCTTCATTGAATGAAAATACATACCCTTAAACCTAAATCTAAAAGTTATGTTAGGGCTGAGAACAACATGACTTTTTACATATTATGTGAGACCCATGTTTCTGGGAAAGCATGCATAAAACTTATGAAAAAAATAAAGGGTTACTTTTTACCATGACTGTAGTCTGTCTGCTTCAGGTAAATACATCAGGGTTTAACATTTCTTCTTTTACCAGAGTTTGTGTCTAAATATATGGAAAACACATATATGGAACTAGAAATAAGTCCCTAAAATATATTAAAGCTTTCAGCATGCAAGACAACACTGTGGTGGTACATAACTTTAAAACCCATGAATTAGGAAAATTGGGTGATGGTCACCAGTGATATACAAATTACAGAAAAAAAGACAATGGTGCATGCTGGCACTCATACCGAAGGACAGTTTAGAGTGTCCAATTAACTCACCATGCATGTTTTGTGATTGTGAAGGAAACCAAGGTACCAGGAGAGAACCTATGCACACCTCAATAGATTATGCAAATTTAGTAAAGGAGCAAGGCTAAGGACTAAACAGAAAGTCCTACTGATGCTAAAAGATAAGATGTCCATACACTGTTCTCACAATCTAGTTTGGTTTTGTTTAAGATAATTTAATACCCACACTGCAGCTAGGTTCCTGCTGGCTAAGCTAATTTCTACAAACAGGAAATAGTTGTTGGTTACCTGTGGGCAAACAGTGGACTGATCTAATAACCACTCTGTCTCAGAGTGAGGAGGGTGAATGAGAAACTCTCTTCTTTCCTCTCACCCTGACTTTTAGGCAATTAGAAAGGCCACTGTATTTTCTGTAGGCATTTTTTGTTGCATGATGGGATGTGTTCAGCTTTTCCATTTCGATGGCTTGGAGGAATGCTGTGGGTGAAACCCCTCCCATCGGTTGGTCAGTGGAGCGAGGAGGGATATCAAAGCTCCATCGAGTAGGGGGCAGTACTAGCCCTAAGAGTCATGTCTCATTGGGCAGAGCGGGGGGGGGGGGGGGGGGTCACTGAGCTTGTCACATGGCTGATGGCTGATTTACCACTTCAATGGAGAGGTGAGGCATCATAGGCCACATCTCCCTGCACTGTGCACTCACATACACACACAGATGCAGAAATAACTTGAATACACACAATTCATTGGCAGATAATCCTTGCTTTTGTCAGTTCCGCAGGGTTTTAGCAGCTTTTAAACATGGGTCTACTTTCTCTACATTTTATTAATCTGTTTGGGTAAATTTCAATTTAACCATATGAACTGTATTTTACCATGTTTCTCAACAAAAAAAATCAGTCTGCCATTTTTACTATCTGAACCCATATCCGGCACTCACCACCTTTTCCTCCTTTTCCCACCTCTACTCTCATGCTATCTACAATTTGTCCATTTCTGTGCTGTAATGGAAAATCTATGTAATTCGATGGGCTGTTGTTATTTGTAGCATGTGTGATGTCAGACACATCCAGCTGAAAAAAATTACTAAAATGTTTTGCCTCTCAAGACCCACTTACCCATCAATGATCACAACACTTCTTACAAATCCTGTACATCATTTTGTCTACTTGAAAAGCATAAGCACACTTTTTTCACTCTACCAAACAGTGAATGTATTCTCTCTTTTCAACACCTAATGTGTATTGATTTGTGCTTCTGCAATTTTCACCTGGACATAACAATGTGAAACAACAGCAGTTATGAAATATGGTTGCAGTGAATGAGTGCTGTTGGTGTGTAACAATGCAAAGGTTGGTGATGTGCAAAAAAGCAGCATCATGAAATTTAGGTCCCAAAGAAAACACTTCCATCAGAACACTTTTTTGAGACAAGATAATAATTCAGTTAAGCAGTAATTTTTTGCAATGATGTTGCTAACTAGTATGTGAAAATTACCAATACAGTTTAAAACTAGATTTAAACACTGAAAACATAACTACATTGGTGTGGTCTCTTTTTTAAAATGGAAGTGAAGATTTAAGACATTACATAAAATATACACCAGCTGTGGTGGCAGTGTTTAGTCAGTAGGTGGGTCATCTTTACAGGGTGTTGATAAGGTCTTCTAGAACTTGGTGAAAAGCTAAGTGGAATAAATTTAAATTTTTTGTAAAAGTGATTAAAATGTATTTAATTGTGGTAACTTGTGGTATCAAGTGTTACCGTGGCAAAAAGAATTGTATACCTGCAATTTAACATATGAAAAGATTGCATATGGACTGTTTAAGGAAAATTGGGAAAGGAAAGAAGTATATTGGTGGATAATAGTTAATTGTATAAAAGATTCACTTTGGAAAGCAAGACATATCATGGTTTTTAAGAAATATGAAGTACCTGAAAGTACAGTAATTAAAAGTGTGGTTTATTTGGTTAAAGACTATATGTTGAAGGGTATTCTTTGTAAAAACTACGAAAAAACCAAGGTATTGTGAAAAGTACCAGAAAGGTACAGGGACATGTGCAAATAATACTAATGTAACTTGTATATAACCTCTACTGGTTGAGTTAAAGAGGAACAGAATGTGCAGTTTTTTTGGTCTTGTATAGAGATGGCCTTTTTTGTTTTTTGTTTATCTATACAAAATCTATATTGTGGCTGGGTCGAATGGGATCTGTATGAAAAATATAGTTTTGTGTCATGATTTGGGTTTGGTTATGGTTTATGTTTGTTATTTGATTAATTACTTCACTCTCCTGCCTTAAGTTCAGTTTCTGTTATAGGTTCTGTCTTAGTTTTTGAATAAGTTGGGTTTTGTTGTGGTTTGATTTTGCTTTATGTTATAATTTTATCTGGCCTGCTCCGACCATTTCTGTCACCAGTCTTAATTCAGTTCACCTGCCAGCATTCTTCCACCCTGTCACTCCCCTTCTCCAGTCACCATCGTATCAGCTTCAGTTTACTCCGAAGCACCTCCCTGTTCCTGATTAGCTCCACCCATGCCAGTAATTAGTTTCACTCCATTCACCTGATCACTCCTTTACTTATACCTGCCTCTGCCCCCTGCAATCTGCCACATCATTGTTTTTTCTGTGCCCAGTGGCGAGTCAAGTTCAGCTTTCAATGCTCTCTGTTTGCCTGTTCTTCTGACCCTGTTTGCCTCTGGATATTTGAGTTAGCCTATCCCCTGTTTTTGCATATAGTTTTGTCTGTGACTGCCTTTTTGTTATTTTTGGTTATTGGATGCAGTCTTCCCATTTTTGGCTTGATGCCCATTTTGGCTTTTGCATTTTGTTAATAAATGATCCTTTACCTAACCTCTGCTTGTCTGGTTGAATACTGGGTCCCTCTGTCTCTGGTTCATGACAGTTTTGTTTATATGGCAATATCCCTCTTGTTTATTTATACATATATATATAACTGGGGCCCGTTCTTCGTACGTCGCTAACTCAGTTAGCTGGATTTGATTGTTGACGATTTGGCATGATCTTGGATCGTTTGGTTCTTCGAAACTCATCTTGGACTTGTTGTCATAGCAAAATGTGCGCCAGCTTAAGCCAGCTCGCGAGCAGGCTTAATTCATGTAAACAGGATTAGATCGCAGCTTTATAAGCGGAGGAGATGGGCAAGTCTGCCGCAGCCATGTCCATTTTTATGACAGCAACCGGTTGCGGAAGGTGCAAGAATGATTTGCAGAGTTTGTCGAAATAATCGTGTATTGCGCAATAGAGAGGATCCTTTAGCGCAGCACGACAGTGTAATTGTAGAGAGATTTTTCTTGGTGGCTGTTATAAACAGATAAACACATCATTTAACATTGGCTTTTAAAGAGGAAAAAGTGGTGTTGGAGCCATAAATCTAAAATATTTAAGTTATTTGTATGATGGTTGGCTTTTTATTTTTATCATATTCAGTAAGAAGATTTATTCAGGCCATTTTATTGTGGAGTTTAGTTTACTTTGAAAGGCTTGTTCCTGTCGAGCCGTATATTGTATTATAAAAAACTATGGATGGATTATCTAGACACGGAGCAATACAGTTTTACCGTGTAAACTGTGGATGACTTGGAAAAGGAAGAATTTCATTTTTTATGGATAAAGATATTTTTTTTTTGTTAAAATTCCCAGTTTGCACGTGTCCTTTACTTCCCGTGTCTAAGGAATGACACTGAAATTTGGATCTCTTGACATAACAAGTGCCTTTTTAAAAAAAAGTATAATAATTAAAGGCTACCAATTTGTAGAATATTCTTGTATTTCACTTTTACTTGTCCCCATGTTCTAGGCTCCCGTGGAGGCTCTGACATAAAAGAACAAAGTAAATATGAGATTATTAAAATGCAAAAATTAATACTGTAGAAAGTGATAGGAACCTCTACCATGGACAGTATTTACGCATTAATTTGTCTACTACTTTTTGCCAGCCCTCTCTCTGGCTTTAGCAGACTTGGAGGTGTTCCCTGTCGTTTTAATTAATGACTCAAATTCGGCATAACCTTCCATTAAAAGCTCGTGTTCTGTTTGAGAGAAAAACTGTGGGCGTTCTTTGGCCATGCTGAACAGCCAATAGCAGCGTTGCTGATCAATGTTTCTACTATCGATAGATTTCCCCTTTTAAACAAACGCATGAACGCGCAGTTGTCTCAGATAACTCAATCCAGCGATACTAATCATAAACAACAGGTGTGTTCGAAGAACCCAATTAGCCGGATCAGGATTAGCCGGATGAAATCATCTTGGTGTGTCATTTGATCTCGGATGTTTTAAGCAATGTACGAAGAACGGACCCCTGTACTGCTGCTGAGCTAAAAGGGAACAAAATGTAAATATTATATTTGTGTATATCTATTGATTTTGTAATATAAATTCAAACAGAACCAATAAAAACCTTTGGAAAAAAAAAGGAATCAAACACATATGCTTCACCTAGACCAAGATTCCCAGTTTCCTTAGTAATAAGTACGGTGGCCCTGAAGTGCAAACCGCAACTACAAATTCAAAAGCACTACTACATATTGAAACACACAGCGACATTAAGAAACACACAACAACATTTATAAAAACACAACAACATTAACAAAAAAACAACATTAGGGAAAACACAACAACATTAAGCAAAACACAACAACATTAAGGAAAACACAACAACATTAAGCAACACACAACAACATTAACCTACCGGAAAAGGTAGGTATCAGTGGGAAACATGCGACATCGCTGATTGGACGACGGCACCGTTTGACTTTTGAACCGGAAGTGATACGCTTATAAGCTTATCGCTTATTCAAAGGAGGGAAGAGGTACAGTCCAGGGATCATGCGTTTGTTTAAAAGGGGAAATGTATCGATAGTAGAAACATTGATCAGCAACGCTGCTATTGGCTGTTCAGCATGGCCAAAGAACGCCCACAGTTTTTCTCCCAAGCAGAACAAGAGCTTGGAAGGTTATGCCGAATTTGAGTCATTAATTAAGACACCTCAAAATCTGTTAAAGCCAGGAGAGAGGGCTGGCAAAAAGCAGCAGACAAATTAATGCGTAAATACTGTCCATGGTAGATGTTTCTATCACTTTCTACAGTATGAATTTTTTGCATTTTAATAATCTCATATTTACTTTGTTCTTTTATGTCAGAGCCTCCACGGGACCCACTAGAACATGGGAACAAGTAAAAGTGAAATACAAGAATATTCTACAAAATGGTAGCCTTTAATTATTATACTTTATTTTAAAAAGGCACTTGTTATGTCAAGAGATCCAAATGTCAGTGTCATTCCTCAGACACGGGAAGTAAAGGACATGTGCAAACTGGGAATTTTAACAAAAAAAAATCTTTATCCATAAAAAATTTAAATTTTCCTTTTCCAAGTCATCCACAGTTTACACTGTAAAACTGTATTGCTCCGTGGCTAGCTAATCCATCCAGTTTTTTTTCTAATACAATATACGGCTCGACAGGAAGCAAGCCTTTCAAAGTAAACTAAACTTCACAATAAAATGGCCCAAACAAATCTTCTTACTGAATAGGATAAAAATAAAAAGCAAACCATCATACAAATAACCTAAATATTTTAGATTTATGGCTCCAACACCACTTTTTCCTCTTTAAAAGCCACTGTTAAATGATGTTTGTCTGTTTATAACAGCCACCAAGAAAAATCTCTCTACAATTACACCATCGTGCTGCGCTAAAGGATCCTGTCTATTGCGCAATACGCGATTAATTCGAAAAACTCTGCAAATTATTCTTGCACCTTCCGCAACAGGTTGCAGTCGTAAAAATGGACATGGCTACGACATACTTCCCTATCTCCTCCGCTTATACAGCCGTGATCTAATCTTGTTTACATGAAATAAGCCTGCTCTGGAGCAGGCTTAAGCTGGCGCACATGTTGGTATGACAACAAGTGCAGGAAGTCTTTCGAAGAACCAAACGATCCATGATCATGCCAAATCGTCAACAGTGAAATCCTGCTAACTGAGTTAGTAACGTACGAAGAACGGACCCCTGTTTATTTTAAGTGTGTCTTCGGTATGCACAAACTAACTGAAATTTTGTTATTAGTCTTGAGCATATCCAGTAGTGATGGGTAGATGAGGCGTCATTAAATTTTTCGACACGTTCCAAACTGTATTGATACTGTGTTGATACTGTCACTGAATACTGACACCTGCTGGACCTTAAAAATCCCTACAGGCAACATAGTTGCCATTAACTGACACTGATTTGATGAACTATAATAATACAATTTAAGTCATTATATGTTGCATTGTGTTGTTTCATATTTTCATTTAAATTTAAAATATCTTTGATTTTTTTTAGATACAGTGAAATAATGTGAACCTGTATCATAACGTAATAACCTCTAAGTAAACATGTTGTGAATAAGGATGCTTGTGGACTAGCTTTTTTTATTATTATTATTTTTAGATTAAAGATGAAACAAATTGGATAAATAAACTACTACTTTAGAAAATTTCTGATTAGCAAAACATATGAGGGCTGAAGGACCTGAACCAGTTCCCTGAACCCTTCATTCGCCACAATGCTGAGGGGCTGACAGTCCTTCAGAGTAAAATTCAGCAGAGCCTCATCCAGCATCTGCTTCCTGGAAGCTTGATGGTTGAAAGTGAGGTAAAGAATAAGTTAGTAGGAATTATCAATAAAGCAACTGTGAGTAAGTTGTAAAATGGCTGTAACCTGAGTTTATCATGGTGTATCTGGGACTTCATTCACATGCTTTGCCCTATAATGTCTCAGTATTGAGGAGGTGATTTGTTTTAACAAGGAAGTTCTGTTGAACAAATGCAACATTTAACCTGCAAAAAAATATATAACAGTAAACTAAGAGTCTCTTGAAATTAATGTCAATTCAGATAGATCAAGTGAAACTGTTTTAATTTCCTCATTGTTTCATCCTGTTCCTGTCAATTACCTTATTTTCCGATATGAGTTTAAAATGGTCCCACACGGCCGGCAGAACCTTTTGTTTGGCTTGAAGCCAAGCTCCATAATCCTTGATGAATTTGATGAACCACTAAAGATCAAAAATTATTTTTGCAGATGCATCCCGTTGACAGATATCCTTCCTTATAAACGCAGTTTGCCGCGTCAGAGTCAGTTCGAAACAGTTCCTGTATTGGTCACGTGACTTTCTGATAATGATACGCGCATCTACACGGGTTTTGCTCTATGAGCCGCGTCGGTGTTGCCGGTCCCATAACTAATATCCAGTATCACCTCTTACGTATGTCCTGATTCAAAATATTCCTGGATAACGGCAGGTATGTTTGGGGCACCGACAACATTCATGTTTTCAGAAACCCGCAATGGGCAGAATGACTTCCGGTTTAAAAGTCAAACAGCACTGTCGTCCACGGCATGTCTCACGTTTCCCACTGATACCTACCTTTTCCGGTAGGTTAATGTTGTTGTGTGTTGCTTAATGTTGTTGTGTTTTGCTTAATGTTGTTGTGTTTTGCTAAATGTCGTTGTGTTTTTCTTAATGTTGTTGTCTGTTTCATATTGTCGTTGTGTTTTTCAATATGTAGTAGTGCTTTTTAATTTGTAGTTGGGGTTTGCACTTCAGGGTCACTGTAAATAAGCCTTGTCAAATTGCAATTGCATGATTATATAATAATAATAAAAAAAGTAGCTTAGGATCCAAACAGGATGATCTCTGCAAGCAGATAAGCTCTAAAAGCTGATTCCACAAAAAAAACTTACTGTCCACTCAAACTTATAGAGTTGTGCAAACTTTATGTGTGCAATTCACACATAATAATATTTTTTAAGTTCACTAAAAGAGTTTTCATACTTAATGCATCTTAAATGCTAAAAAGCATCTAAAAAGCAAAAGCCTAAATGCTTTTGCTTTTTAGATGTTTCCAGGGAATCAACCACAAAGAGGTACAGTGGCAGTCATTCCACTGTCTGGGTGCTACAGCCTGGAAAGGACAAGTCTCCTCGGGTTTTAGAACGTGTTTTTGGGAACTTCAGGAGATCCTGATCTTAAGACAAAGACGTGCCCTAAAGAATAGGGACATAACAAGTCAAAGACTCAATGATTCTTTATTGTCACCGCGTGTTACCGTGGTGTAATGTCTTTTTGGACACTCCGGTTAAGAGTACACATGACATACAACAGACAATGAACAAAACTTACAGTTTTTTCACATTATAGCATGCAAAAGATTAAAAGAGACAAGAAAGATGTAAAGTTTGTAACAGAGTCAGTGATGTACCGAAGGGCCTGACCTTGCAGTGCCCAGAAAATAAGAAATAGAATTTTAGGCTACATTCACACTGCAGGTCTTGATGCTCAATTCAGATTTTTTTGCTGAAATCTGACGTTTTTTTGAAGTGGGAATTTATACTACTTTTTAATGCGGCCACCATCAGACTTCTGTTTGAACGGATCAAGAACACAAAACACTCTGACTGGAAGCCAATGAAGAGCAGACAAGACTGGAGTGATGTGGGCCATTCAAGATGAACTGGTCAAAAGGAGCTGACACAGGGAAGAGTTTCTCTAAATGGGGACTAATACTGCCAATGATGTCTTGCACCCTGTTAACAAAGAAGTTAAAAAAGTTTTTACAGTGTTCCTGGCACATTTAAAGTTGCCAAACGTACCCAGAGTCATAGCTCAGTTGATCCATCCAGTCCCTTAGCTCTCAGCAGTAAGGACTTTATGGAATTCTTCATAAATATATATTTTTAAAATAAAATCATTGACATCCTCCCAAACATGATTACCTCGTCCTCAGTAAGTGAGGCAGCACTGGAAGTATCTTTATTTGTTCTATTTTTCTCACTCTGCTGAGTTATCCTACTGTTCTCCAATTTGCATTGTTTGTTGTGATTTCAACTTTTAACCTTTTGTTTAGTCAGTGTTTTTTTTTCTTCATAGTAGGTACACCTGGTCTGGAGTTCTGTTAGCTGTGACACCATCCAGGGGAGCAGATCATCTGTCATTACCATATAAGATATAAAGGATTCCTTGATCAATTTGTGCTTCTGTGCTTTTGTGTCTCCCAGTCGGTTGAGGCAAATGACCGTTCACACTGAGACTGGTTCTGCTGGAGGTTTTTCCTTCATGTTTAAGGAGAGTTTTTCCTCTCCACTGTCACTTCATGCATGCTCAGTATGAGGTATTGCTGCAAAGTCATTAACAATGCAGAGGACTGTCCACTGTGGCTCGGTGCTCTTTCAGGAGGAGTGAATGCTGGTTGGCAAGGCTTAATGCAATCTGCTGGGTTTCCTTACATAGGAAACTTTTTGAATTCTTATAATCTTAAAATAATAATAATAATAATAATAATAATAATAATAATATATATATATATATATATATATATATATATATATATATATATATATATATATATATATATATATATTTGTGTATATATATATATTCATATATTATAAGAGTTTCCTTTTCTCATGATATTTTTGTCTGCTTGAATCTATGAAAATTGAAGGTGCTTATTTTTATATGGCAGCATAATAAGTCTTATCAATCCCTTGTAAAATGTAACTCTTGCAGTTATAATTGTATAGCTGTAGCATACTATATTGCAAAATACTGATTGTTAAAATGATTCCATTGATTACCATTTCAGAACCTCATTTAAAAAATTTGAAAAGCATACCTTACATTAAAGTATTTACCACCCAAAGTGTTAATAAGAACCATATCTATCATACAGGTACAATGCCCTTAAATGTATCTTTTGAACAGCTTTCCAACTATGAATATGATAAATAAATAAGAGAAAAGCAGGGCACAAATCCATATAAATGGTTATTTTATTGCTGAAATTACAATATTGTGCACACCTCTTGAATCATACCTTATAACACTGCCCTATGGTTTGAGTTTAGCTTTTGAATCTGGCTTTTGTAAGAAAAAAAAACGACCATTCAAAATAAGAGAACACTCCTCTTTCCCTCTGTCAACATGTAAGCCTTAAGTGAAGCCGAATGCTAGCTGGGATTCCTGTCTGGTATCCTGTCTGACATGAAAGGCTGCTCACTGAGAGTGGGGAAGCAGCTCAGAGAGAAGTATTCCCGCTGGACCCTCTGGCAGATGGAACACGAACACCTTGAAGGATGGGATTGTCGCTGAGACAGAGCACTGCTTTCTCCCCCACAGATAAAACATAACGCAAGGGCTGTCTCAAATCTTAAGCAATCTGCGGATGAGTGGATGAGCGACACACAGAAGCACCTGGCTCTTTAAAGGAAGCAGCCGTTTGAGATGTGACAGAATGGCTTGTCAAATAGAATCATTGTAATGGAGAGATAATCCCACAGTCATCACTCAAAAAAGGTATGTCTGCAGGGCATCTTGGAGGAATAGTCTGATACATGGGGCAACACTTATTATGCCCCACTGGAACCAATGTATTTATCATAAGCTAAAATCAAAACATGAGCAGTAGGAATTTGGATTAGAAGATCTCAAAGATTGAATTTTGACTGATGTAAAAGGAGATTTAGTAGTTCTAAAGACAGATCAAAAAGATATTCCTACAATCAGTTTTCTAGTCCATAGTTCGCTGAGAGGAACCAGATTGGCCCTCGTAAGCCTGTCAGGTGACTACGACAAGTCAGACAGAAGACTTAGCAGCCAGTACTGTGTCTGTAGAGATGTGCCTTTCGTCTCTTGTCACTTGGAGGAGTTTCTCCGCTCAGCTACCTTGCTTGACCTGTCACTCATTCTTCCGACAGCTGGTAGGCTGCCCTCCATCTCCCCTTCTTCCCCCATTTTCACCCACTCGGTCCCTCCCAGTTTTTTTCCTCTATCTAAGCATGTGGATCAGGGGTCTCATTTTTATGTGTCAGGCACCCCCATCAGAGTGACAGCTCCCTGTCCGCCTGTCTCATTAGAAACAGCCAGCTTGGTCAGAGAAGCAGCAGGAGAGGCGATTGGCGTTCAGCTCTTCCTAACCCGAGAACTGTAAGATCGGCTCTGCTAACACCAGTCAACCAGATCATCATCTGGCTTGATCTAACATACACATACACACTGATGAGCTGAAACAAGTACGCACAAACGAAGATGGATTTTTGTCTTCTGGCACTTTCTAAACTTTAGCATAACTTCACTTTAGTTATTTAATGTCAATAAAATAAAGCGTCTTCACACGCTTACAGAGTTCTTTTGTTCTTTTAGCTTTTGTCACATATGTTTCAGACCATCAAACTCATTTTAATACTAGATAAATATCAAATAATGATTTAATTTATTTATGGGAAAACCCTATCCAAACCAGCCCAGTCCCACGTGAAAAAGCCAGAGAGACATAACTGGTAAACATCACTGTCAAGGAATTGTGATCAACTTTTTGGCAGAATTGTTTTAATTCACCCACATGGATGTTTTAGAGCATGAATGTCTTGTTGATGGTCATGTCATTGCAACTCAAATAAATTAAATTCTCTATTTTGATTTGGCCACTCTAATATCTTCACTTTTGTTTGCGCCATTCGGAAGTAGACTTGTTGGTGTGGTTTGGATCATTGTGCTGCTCCACAACCCAAAATTTGCTTGAACTTAAGGTTACAAACATTCTTTGGCAGGATTTTCTGGGAGCAGTTTTCATGGTTCCTTCATTCACAGCAAGTTGCCCAGGTCCAGGAGCAGCAGAGTAGGTTTAGACCATTGGGAATGGATGATAGGATATCTTCTTTTTCTGAAATGCTGTTTGTTTTGTGCCCGAGGACAAACACATTACAAGAAGTTATATTTTTTTCTAATCAGTCCCTAAAATATTTTCTTATAAAAAGCCTTGGGTGTCATTAGGAAGTTGTTTTGGGGGAAACATGAGATGGGCCTTTGTGTTTTTATTAGTCACAATGGTTTTTAGTATGTAAATGATTACATTTTCAGTCTATGTCTTTCTTACGCTTGAATCATTAACACTGAATGAATGTAAAAAATATTTATTTCAGATATTCTGCCAAATAGACCAAAAACATCAAAATGAACACACATTGTGTTACACATATGTAATATATTTATATAGCAATGGAACATACAACATGTCAGATAAGAATTACCCATTATATACAACTGTAAGAGTATTTAACCATATTTGCACAAATACACCACCTTAGTAGTGAATGTTTCTATTTAATCATACTTCTGCAGTTTTTTAACATATTATTCCAAAATTTTCCTATGAATGAACAATATGCCAAAGCCAAAATTTAAATAATGAATACATAGAATGCATATAATAAATATCCTACACACACACACACACACACACACACACACACACACACGCACACACACACACACACACACACACACACACACACATACATTTGGGAATACTGTGACTCTCTGCAGACGTTTTACCCTTCATAGTTGAGCGTACTGTTGCCTATATTTGTTGTGCCAAATTCCAACAATTCCCACACTTTCTGCCCATGGGACGAAGTGTCAGAACGGATGGTAAAATGTGTGATTAGCTAGCTGAGCACCTAGAGCCATTTTTTTCCCAGCAGGCTCCCAACACACACCTGTCAGTGAGAACAGAGAGGGATTGTGATGCTGTGTGTCCTTGAGAACGCCTACTTGGAGCAGCTCAGTGTATCAAGCTTGTTGTCACATATAAAACAGTTTGATGTAAATACTTTAGTTCACAGTGTGACACGTACATGTATGCGCAGTCCACACAGTCCACCTTGAGCAAACCTCGAGTATGCGTGGACGTCGGCGGAGTGAACTACACCTGAGTATGTGGGGGTCTTTACATGAAAGCACTTCTAGTTTTGACATTACAGTCAGGCAGTCTTGTTGACAGCTCAGGGTTCTGATCAGGTAGTGACACAGTGTACCGTAATGCTCCGAATATCCATTGAGTGGAGCGTCTTCGTTGCTCACCAAAGTCATACTTACACATTTGATTGAATTTTGAGCGCATTGTTCCACATAAAATCAGTCAGTAAGCACAACTTTAATCATATATAAGGCACACAAGATTACAAGCCACACCATCAATTTTTGAGAAGATTTAAGAATTATAAGTGTGCCTTATAGTCCGAACAATACGGTATCTTAGCTGTTCCTAAGATTGCACTCTTATGGACTGAGATGTTTCTCCATCTGTTGGAGCCATTTCTCCAAAGTGGTCTGTTACTTTACTGGAAGGTGAAGGCAACAGTTACTGTTGCTTTCACCTTCCAGGCTCTCTCTTGTTCTTCCCTGAGCCCATGGTATTTCTTAAGTTTCTTGTGTTCATTTTTCCTGATGTTTCCCTCACCCAGGATGGCCACATCGATCACAACGGCTGCCCTCTGCTGCTTTTTAATGATCACAATGTCCGGTTAGTTGGCCATTACCATTTTGGCTGTTTGCATCGGGAACTCCCACAGGATCTTAGCTCTCTCATTCTCCACCACGTTGGGAGGTGACTCCTATTTTGACCTGGGGGTCTCCAGTTGGTATTCTGAACTAGATGTTTCTATACACTATACCAGCCACTTGGTTATGGCGTTCCATGTATTCCTTCCCCGCTAATATCTTACACCCTCCTGTGAGATCCTGGATAGTTTCTGGCGCCTCTTTGCATAGCCTGCACCTGGGGTCTGCCTGGTATGGCGGATCTGGGCCTCTATTAATCTTATGCTCAAGGCCTCCTCCTTTGCTGTCATAGTGAATGCATCTGTGCTGTCCTTCAGTCCAGCCCCTCTGTAGCATTTGGTAGGATTTGATCATATCACCCACTTCTGCTATCTTTCTGTGGTACATCCCATGCAGGGCTCCCATGATGGTCCTTCAGTTCCTTCTCCTCCAGCTTCCATTGTCTGAGACATTCACTAGGCGCTTCATCCCTTGAGGCCATGTTCCTGATATATTCTTGGAGCTTGGATGTTTCATCTTCAATGGTGGTTCTAAGGCTCACTAGGCCTCTGTCTCCTTCTTTGCATTTAGTGTATAGTCTGTGGATACCTGATTTGGGGTGGAATCCCCAATACATGGTGAATAGTTTTCATGTTTTAACATCAGTAGTCTGGATTCCCTCCTTTGGCCAACTTATTACCTCAGCACGGTATCTGATTACAGGCTAGACATAGCTGCTGACTGCCCAGACCTTGTTCTTGCCAAGTCTTGAGCTGACTTATCAGAACTTGCCTTACTTTTTTCAGGTATTTGGCTGTTGCTCTGTTCCTTGTGGCCTCTTCATGGTTGCCATTTGCTTGTGATATTCCAAGGTACTTATAGCTATCTTCAACATCTGCTATTGAATCCAGCCACTTCCTATTCCCAAGCGCCCATGGTCTCACATCGCCCTAGACTTTGTTACCAGACTCCCTATGTCCCAAGGAATGACTACCATCCTAACCGTTGTTTTTCTAAATCGTGCCATCTCATCCCCATTGGAAAACTACCCAACGCCCTACAGACTGCCCAACTCCTGATTAAAAATGTATTCAGACTCCATGGCATCCCAGTCGACATCCTTTCTGACCGGGGTCCCCAGTTTGTGCCACAGGTCTGGCGACACTTTTGTTCTGCTCTCGGTGCCCGTTACACTCTCACCTCCGGATATCACCCCCAGACCAACGGCCAAATAGAAAGGATGAATCCGCAACTAGAGACTACCCTTCCCTGCCTCACCTCCACCTCACCTACCAACTGGAACAAGTTTTTACCTTGGGTTGAATATGCTCTCAATTCCCATATATAATCTTCTACTGGACACTCACCATTTGAGATAGCCTTGGGATAGCAGCCAACTCTCCTGCCCACTGATGACCTCAAGATTCCCTTTGCATCAGTCAATCAATACATCACTCGCTGCCAAGACATCTGGAAATTGACCATCACTGCTCTCTCATGCACCGCTGAGCAGAACAAGAGGTTCGCCGACCAGCGAAGTAGACCTGCCCCCCAGTATCGCCCCGGTCAGAAGGTCTGGTTATCATCCAAAGACGTTCTAACCAACCCGTCCTCCAAGAAACTTGCCCCCCGATTCACTGGACCTTACGAAATCGAGTCTGTCATCAGCCCAACCTCCGTCCGTCTGCGTCTGCCTTCTCACTCCCGAGTACACCCTACTTTCCACGTCTCCCAAATCAAGCCTGTTGTGGACAGTGAGCTTTACCCCCTCCACCCACCCAGGGCAGTTAGGACCCTCGCATCCTCGGCATCGTGGACGCCCGTCAACGAGGCAAGGGGTTCCAGTATCTCGTCGATTGGGAGGGTTGCGTTCCTCAGGAGCGGTCATGGGTTTCTGGCTCAACCATTATGGACAAGGATTTGATTAATAACTTTTTGGTCTTCGCACCCTTCCACATCTTCATCTGGGCCACCAGGAGGTGACCGTTGGGGGGCGGGGGGGGGGGGGGGGGTGGTTAGTGTCTGGGTGCTCTATTTTCCATGCTCTCATTCTGCTCCACAGGTGGTTCTAGTTGGCTGGGGGGCGTGGCCTACACCTGCAGCTCGTTCGGAGCGGCTTCCTTTGGCTTCTTAAGGAGAGCTCAGACAGATGGAAGTCGCCAGAGCCTTAACTCAGTCATGGTACGACGTAGCCTCTGACCAAGATCCTGAACCTGAACTTGTGAGTCCTTTTTCACACTCTAAACTTTGACTAATGTTAAGTCTCCTGTTTGTCTCTAGTTAATGCCTTGGATTACTCACCTGCCTCAAATTCTCGCTCGAAGAACCAGCACCTCAAGAATCCCTGACACTCAGATATTGCTCTGGCACTCCACTCATACTCCCTGGATATTACCCAGTCGAGCTTTAGATCCTTTCCCTGGATTCTGTTGGTGCACTCACTCTGGTCATCCATCTGTCCCTCCTGTCTGCTGCGGCGCGCTCCGGATCCCTCGCCAGCTTACCATCTGTTCAGCCTCCAGCTACTAGCCACCGTTCATCCACTGAGAGCTTCGGTCAGAGAGTTTCCCTGTCACTAATTCCCCGGTCAGATTAGCTTGACTAAATGGTAAGCGGCACAGCTTCTGGTAGACTTTCCCTAGTTCGATCATTAGTAATAATTTCCTCTTTCTTCCGCAGTAACTACAGCCCTGACGTTCAGACCTCGATCCCTTGTAGTCTGTACTCTCAAATAAACATCTTAAAAGTGTGCTTGACTTCTGTTTGTATCTGCATGTGGGCTCAACACTTGAAAAACATGACAATGAGGACTTGCTCTGTTTACTCTCACAGTTTGGGTTTTGTTTTGCACTTTGCTCTATTTACTCAGTTCATCATTCAGTAGTCAGCCAGCCCCAGTCAACTCCCTGTTCACTCCCCAGTCAGTTCAGTCAAATGCCCAGACCATTCCCACCTGTTTTCCCTAGTTAAGTTCCAACTCAGCTCACCTGTTCACTTGCCTTTATATACCTGCCTCATTGACTCATTTACTGCCAGATCGTCATGTCATCTCCTTGCATCTCACTCGTGTTTTTCTGTCTATCTCCATGCTCCACCAGCTTGGACTCAATACCAGTGACGTCTGCATCTCCTGATTTGTTTTTTGCCTTTTTAAATTAAAACACCTTTTTACATAACTCTGTGTTCGGCTGAATTTCAGGTTCGCCAGCAACAACCGTTACACTGATCAGGTAGCTGAGGCAGCAGAGCTGACTGCATGTGGAGGTGCAGCTTGCAGGCAGAAGACATTGAGTGTGACAGCGACTATGATAGTGTTTCAATAGCAGATTCCCAAACATCCAGCGGTGACTGGTATACTATGGAGGAAATTAAAGTTTTTCTAGATGAAATGTTTGGAAAACATGTCAAAGTTCTTGATTATTTTCCCGACGCATAAAAAAATATCAAGCACACATTAATTGTACAGAAAATAGTAGGTTTTGAAATGCTTGATGAAAGGAAACAGTTCCACTTACAAAAACACTTGACAAATGTCCAAAGACAGTTATTGGCAAGTAAAGGAAAATTTTCAAAATTATTCAAAGTTCAGAAATAAGACTATGTTAAAAGTACAATGGGTGGCCTTCATTTTATTGTCTCTGCCTGTCTTCTTTCTCTTTCTCACCCCTATGAATAATATCAGGATGGGGTCATTAAACATCAATGGTGGGAGGGATCCACATAAGAAGATGGCTTGATTAGAGATACTTATTACAAAGAAGCAAGATGTTGTGTTTTTACAAGAGACACACACATATCTTGAAAATGAGGTAGAGTGAGGTATGAGTTGGAGAGGCAAATATTTTTTGTCCCATGGGACCAGGTCATCTGCTGGTATAGCAATTTTATTTTCACCAGGTCTGGATACTTACATTGCTTTCTGTACTGAGTTACTTCCAGGCAGGGTACTGGTGATAGGAGCCGAAATGGAAAGTTTTTCTTTTTGTTTTTTTAATGTTTATGCACCAGACCAAGGGAACAACATGATTATTTTTTGAGGAAATGCACATTTTCTGCTGCAGGCAAATGAAAATGAGTGTATTGTGATGGGTGGGGATTGCAACTGCACTACCAGTTTTACAGCATATAGAACAGGAGAAGAATCCCATCCTCAATCATCCTTTAAATTAGCTCAGAGTTTAATTTAGTTGATGCTTGGAGGATCAAACAGCCTCAAGATAAACAGTATAAATGGGTAAAAGTGAAGGATAGGACAGTGAAATAGACTATTTCTTGATCATCATTTGATTTACTTGGAATTTCTTTTTTCAATTACAACTAGACACAGAGCTTATTGGCATTTTAACACAAAACTACTTAAAGACAATTTTTTTTGCCAAAGTTTTAGTAGTTTTTGGGAACTATTAAAGGGAAGAACATTTGTGTTTAAATCCTTAACTGAGTGGTGGGAGGTTGGAAAGGCTCAAACGAGAGAGTTTTATCAACAATATACAGGTTATTCTACGGTTAGAATTAAAAATATGGTTCAAATTCAGAAAAGAAAATAAATCGGAAAAAAAATCAATCAATGGATGTTACTAATAATGATCAACTTAAAAAAAGAAAGATTGTTTAAGATGTTTTTTACATGCAAGGTGCTTTAGTTTGGCCATGGTTTGCCACTGTTAAAGATATGGATGCCCCTACATCTTTGTTTTTTAATTTGGAGAGGAGTGTCAGCCAGACAAAGCAGTTGGTTTGCTTCCGGCTTCCAGATAGAACTCTGACCACTGATCCCAGGGCCATGAAGGAGCATGCCATTACATTTTACAGTTATCTTTTTAGG
Source organism: Fundulus heteroclitus (assembly GCF_011125445.2). NCBI lineage: Eukaryota > Metazoa > Chordata > Actinopteri > Cyprinodontiformes > Fundulidae > Fundulus > Fundulus heteroclitus. The sequence goes on from NC_046372.1 coordinate 47,400,129, forward strand.
AAGCAGACCTGTAACAGAAGCTGCATGGATTTCCTGTTGGATGGTCTTCCTCAGCTTATTGCTGCAGATAGGGAAGTTCTGGATGCTGGAGAGACATTGGATGAACTGACTGACGCTGTTGGACAAATGATTTCTGGCAAGAATCCAGGTCTGGAAGGTATACCTGTTTCTCTTCTTTGTGTGAATTACAAATTATTTTCTGAATGTGAAGGTAGGTGTGTATATATATATATATATATATATATATATATATATATATATATATATATATATATATATACACCTAAGGGCTGGGCAAGTTAACGCGTTAATTTCGCGTTAATTCATTAGACTATTAACGACGATATTTACTTTAACGCGGGTTAACGCATGTTGCTCACATGCTTTTATTTTGTGAAGGTCTGTTGCTGCGGTGTAGGGGTTTGAATCAGAACAGTAGGTGGCGATAATGCGCCAATAGCTGTCAGCCCAGTCTCAGATTCAAAGAGGAAGAAAGGTGCTGGCCGGAAAAAAACAAAACTGACATGCGGAAGGCGGTGTTTCCCGCAGGAATTTGCTTAGGCGAGGCGGTGAGTTGGTGGCCGGAACAAGTTTTGTGCGGAGCGGAGCGGGGTCTGCATCGACGCCGTCGGTGAAGTCGCTTCTCGCTTCAAAGTATCCATGTGTTTTTGCCTGTTTTCCCCCTGCCATTCACTATATGCACGCGAGAAAGCAACAACAAAAAAACGCGTGTTAACGTCAAATAACCATGCAAGCATATCGAGTTAGCAAGCATTTCAGTTTAAAGTTCTTCCAGCATCGAATATGACAGAAACAAGTTAGTTGTAACCACTGCCAAGTTAAACTTTGGTATTGAACATAAAATGGTAATGTTGCTCCCTGCGGTTACTTCAGAAATTGCCTGTTTTTGGTAGATTTTTTCCCCATAAAGAGAATTCCCTGTCAGTGGCAATAAGCTTTAATTTATTATTATTGCTATTTTTTGTTTTACATGTTTAAGTTGAGCTTTACACTAAATATGTGTTACTGATAAGTGCTACAAATGTAAGGAACGGAGACTGGACCCAGTAAACAACCAAGACAAGGTCAGTGACGCTTTCAAGTGTTTATTTAATGGTGGTCGCACGGCAACCCGAGCGGCTCACGTCTGCAGGAACCCTGGAGGCAGAGCAGCTGGTTAATGACCAGGAAATGCTGGCGTTTGATGGACAGAGGAGTAGGCACTAACCTGGAGAGTCGGGTAATCCGAGCGCCGGCTAGTAACGAGGAAGCGGGGCAGAGAAACGGGGGTCCGGGGAAGGAGCCGAGGGGTTAGAAGTCCAGAGAGGGTCCAGGGACGGATCCAGAGCGGGTCGGGGTCCAGTCCAGGTCCTTAGTCCGGCTGAGTTTAGAGGTTCACAGGGGTTAGTCAGATGCGGTAACTCACAAACAGATCGGGGTCGGGCAACAGGCAGGCAGTCCAGTTCCGGTGGAATCCGAAATCCTGAGGAGGTCCGAGGGATAGTCCAGATTCAGAGGTCCAGGATGAGTCCAGTCCGATGCAGAGGACCACGGGCTGATCGGTGGGAGTCCAGACCGGCAACAGAGCTTGAAAGGGGTTAGGCAGACTCAGAGACAAAAACAGATCAGGTCGGGCAACAAACAGGCAGGCAGATAATAGAGAATGCTGGATAGTCTCACCGAGGTGGCACAAGACGTTCTGGCACTTTTGCTTGGACAGAAGGCTGATTAAATGGAGCTGGAGACAGGTGGATCAGATGAAGGCTGATTAAGGACTTGGCAGAATTTGGGCAGGTGTGTAGGGTGGATGATCAGCCCAGCAAAAGTACTGAGATCATTACAACAAATGTTACAACACTTTTGTTCATATGGCAGCAGAACATTAAAATAAAAGTGCTCTTTACAGTACTTTTGAATTCATTCTTGGAGTTTGTAAATACAATGCGATTAATCATGATTAATCAGGCAAATTATGCGATTAATCGCGATTAAATATTTTAATCGTTGCCCAGCCCTAATATATATATATATATATATATATATATATATATATATATATATATATATATATATATATATATATATATATATAGATAGATAGATAGATAGATAGATAGATAGATAGATAGATATATATAGTAATGAACAGAACCAGAGGACCCAGAATTCAGCCAGACAAACAGGTAGCATTTTAAGAATGTTTATTGGTCAGGAGACAGGCAATGGGTCAGGACCATGATGACAGAGGCAGGCAGGATGATTGAGGGGATAAACCAGAGTCTGTAATCCGAGAGCCAGTCGTGAGTCAGAGCTAGGTGATCAGAAATCCAGAGACAGTCAAGCTCCAGTCCTCGAGGGCCGGTGTCCTGAAATTTTTAGAGGTTTCCCTGGTCCCACACACCCGAATCAAATGGCAAAACTAGCTCTTCAGTATGCAGTCAGGTTCTTCAGAGTACTGCTAATTACCTGATTATTTGACTGAGGCGTGTCGGACCAGGGACACATCTAAACGTTGCAGGACACCGGCCCTTGAGGATTGGACTTTGACAACCGTGCCGTAGGCAGAGTCAGGGCACAGAAACAGGTCAGGGATCCAGGTAGCACAGGTCCGACAGGGGAAAGGCAGGCTCTGAGAATCAGGAAGCAGAAACTAGTCAGGTAACAGGCAGGATTAAACTAACCGGTGGCTTGTTATAATCTGACAAAGAGTAGGCTGAGGCAGGTATAAGTAAGAAGGTGAACAGATGACCGGAGTTGAAAACTAATTAGGAGCAAAAGGTGGAGCTGATCTAGAGAATCAGAATCAGAATCAAGTTTATTGCCAAGTAGGTTTGCACTTACAAGGAATTTGACTTGGTGTTGATGGTGCAGACAAAACAAAATAAAATACAATAAATATATACAGAAGCTATATAGAATAGAATATAATTTAATTTTATTGTCATTGCACTGTCACAAGTACAAGCAACAAAATGTGGTATCTCTGCTTTTAACCCATCCCCTAGGGGAGCAGTGGGCTGCCACTGTGCTGCACCCGGGAAGTGTTCTGGGGTTAAGGGTCTTGCTCAGGGACCCAGAGTGCAGGCAGTGGGGATCGAACTGGGTACTTCCATCCTTCTCTGAGTGCAAGCACGCTGCTCTAACCACTAGGCCAGCACTATACACCGTAGACTGTGCTTTAATGTAACGCAGAAGCTTGTTAGTCCTGAACGGGGAAGAGAGGCAGTGTCCAGCGTCACGGGTGGCTCTTGGCCTTGTTTATAAGGCCAGTAGCAGATGGGAAGAAACTGTTCTAGTGGCGTGAGGTTTTGGTCCTGATGGACCGCAGCTTCCTGCCAGAGGGAAGTCTCTGAAATAGTTTGTGACTGGGGTGGGAGGGATCAGCCACAATCTTCCCTGCACGTCTCAGAATCCTAGAGGCGTACAGGTCCTGGAGAGATGGAAGATTGCAGCCAATCACCTTCTCTGCAGACCGGATGACACGTTGCAGTCTGCTCTTGTCCTTGGCGGTGGCACCACCGTACCAGATGGTAATGGAGGAGGTGAGGATGGACTCAATGATGGAGGAGTAGAAGTGCACCATCATTTTCCTTGGCAGGTTGAATTTCTTCAGCTGCCGCAGGAAACACATCCTCTGCTGGGCTTTCTTGGTGAGGGAATTGATGTTCAGCTCCCACTTTAGGTCCTGGGAGATGATAGTTCCCAGGAAGTGGAAAGACTCCACAGTGTCAATGGTCCACAACCATCTCCACTGTTTTTGCAGCGTTGAGCTCCAGGTTGTTCTCTCTGCACCAGGTCACCAGATGGTGGCGGGAGGATGTAGTGAAGCGCCAGGTTGACAGTGTCGTCAGCAGACCTGTTTGCCCTGTAGGAAAACTGTAGGGGGTCCAGGATGGGTTCGGTCATAGAGAGAGGTTGTAGCTGGAGGTGGACTGAACTGATCGGGTAGTGGCTGGTGGCTGAGAGTTAAACAGGTTCGCAGGAAAAGTCTCAAACAGTCCAAAAGCAAAAATAAACCAAACCCAAACTATGACATATATATATATATATATATATATATATATATATATATATATATATATATATATATATATATATATATATATATATATATATATTGGGGTTGCAAGGGGTGCTGGTGGCTATCTCCAGCTGTCAGTGGCCGAGAGGTGGGTACACCCTGGACAGGTCACCAGTCCATTACAGTGTGTGTGTATATATATATATATATATCTATATATATATACTGGGGGGTGGTTTACCCCCCCCCCCCCCCCCCCCCCCCCCCCCCTTTGGTTGTGATGTCCCCCCCTCTGGTCATTCATGTTTTATACCTGGGGGGATACATTCCTCCCCATTCTGATCTGAATAAGTAATATTATCAGGGGTTTAATGTTCTCCGTCGCTGTGAGGGACTTTCGTCATTTGGAAATTGAGCGCAAAATGTTCCGTGTAGACCTTTTATTCAAGATTTTAAACAGAAGCTGCGCTCAACCAATGAAATCTGGCAGAGCTAGGACATTAGCCAATCAGAAGGGGAGTAGGGCAAGTCTTTGCAATGCGGAAATCTACCACTTTCAGGTTTATCGGTGTGCAATCATTTTAACTTTTGGAAGAACATCTCAAACTGACCGCAGATGCATGAATGAAAGTAGCGGTGGTCAAAGGTTTTCTTTGGATTTATGCAAACCAGCATGTCAGAAAGTTCAGCTGACAACAACTTCCCTCGGTAAGTGTGTCTGTCGCTGTTATGTTTTATTTAAAACTGAAAGAGTATCGCTCTAGCTCGGCTAATTTAGCATGACGCGCTTTTTTTTTTTAAGAAGAAGAAGGAGGGTCGGAATGTGAAACGATGTCCCGGTTTGACTGGGTCTGATTCGGAAAAAGTAAAAAAAATCATAAATATTATTACACCTGCGCTTTTCTGTAACAAAGAAGGTCGTGGAGGGGCTGTTGACCATCTCCAGTAGTCAATGAGCGAGAGGTGGGGACACAGAGTATATAGGATTGATTTATATTGAATGTGACAGTGGAGTTAATGTACAGGTGTGAAGAAGATGATGTAATGATGCAAGCTGCCGTCTTTTGAATTAGCTGCAGTTTATGGAGGGTTTTGAAATTGTAAAGTGGAAAGGTGAGTGGACTGTGGACCAGTTTCGCAAAAAGTGTGAAGGAAGAACTTGCTTGATGATGTTATGGATGTAGAAGTTGAAGGAGATTATGGAGAGGGCTGTCCATGATGGCGGCAAGCCTCTGAATCTGGAAGGTGGAGAGATACAGGAATTGTCAATGGAACTACCAGATTTGGTTAAAGTGGACTTTGCACAATAAGCAAATGAGGTTACTAAGATGGCATGACGTTCACGGCCCCGGGAATAAATGGGCTGACTAGAAAATGTTTTCAGTCAAATTGATTATTTTTGCTTTAACCCCTGAATATTATGGATTTTTCAAAATTGATATTAATACATGTCTTGTGTCCTTCACATTTGTAAATTAATTTGTTTGTTTTTAAAGAGTATTATTACATTTTCTGCTCAAAGCGGTTAAAGTAAACTAGTACCCACTCCCGACAGTAGATGACGCAAGTTTAAAAAAAATTGTCTAACCTACTGGATCTAGCTAACCATTATTGATAAAACTTTTATTCATTAATAAAACTTTTGAAATGATACCCCCCCTCTGTTTTTTTTTCAAATCACACACTATATATATATATATATATATATAGATAGATAGATAGATATATAGATAGATAGATAGATAGATAGATAGATAGATAGATAGATATATAGATAGATACATAGATAGATAGATAGATAGATAGTGTGTACTGTTGCTTTGCTTGGTGCAAAGCAACAGTACATTCCGACATAAAGCAATGCTGACCAACAATTTAAATACTGGGAGAGAGAGAGGGAAGAAGCCAGGACAAGCAAGTGTGGTTAACAGATGAGAATATAATAGCTGAGATCAATGAAGGCATAGGGCAGGGGGAGAATAGTTAACAAGGGCAGAAAGTGAGGAAGACAGGAAAAAAAACTATAATATAATATAATACCAAATAAATAAGAAAGAATCAAGAACCTAAATAACAAAATAACTACTAAGAACAAAATATACTAACTGGTCCACAATGGTGAGAACTAAAATATAAGTCAAAATATATGCCTGAAAGAAAACGAAAACACCTGGATTATGACAGTTAATATAATGTTAATATAATAGGATTCATAACCATTCAGTTCAATGTCAACTCCCTTCTCAGAGCTGATCCAAGATGGTGTAATGCTGACTGGATATTTCAGCTGGTTTAGACAGCCTTTGATGCTGTTAAAGTTTGCATGTAAACTTCTGCTATTAACATTTCTAATTTAGAGTTTGACTACTTTAGCTGTGCTAATATTGATAAGTTGTGTTGTAGCAACAGTTGTCAGTAACATAATTGGAGAGGATGCCTGCACACAATAATGATGTCATTGCATTCAGCTAAGTAAACCCACTTTCCTATCAATTCTTAAAGCTATACCTATTTTTATCCTCATTCCTCATATTACCACAGTAATATTTTACATGCATGTTTTTTTTCCAACTCAAAATATTCTTTGTATTACAATAAATTATTTTTAATCCGTGTCAAACAAACCATGAAATTAGGATTTGTAATTTATCAAATCACAGCATTGATTTTAAATCATCCTTTAAGCTTTTGTAAATCATGACATGAAATGCAATTATCACCTTACCAAAGAGCATATAATCTTTCTAGCTCCAATACTCTCCTTTATCATCATCCTTTGTATGAGCAAACCCTATCTGAGATACTGTGTTCATCTTTAATTATGAACTAATTTAACTTTTCTCCTGACAACCCAGAAAAGGTACACTTAACATCAACAAACACCACATTCAACTTGTAAAAATAATGCAAAAGGAACTTAAAATACTTCCTGAACTTAATTATAATTTGGTAAAACCACATCTTAGCAGAAATAAGACTTTCAGGGCTTCTAACATTACCCCCCCCCCCCCCCCCCGCCACGTAGCTGTGGCAAAATTGAAATTTTAGCATGTTACTAACATGGTTTCTTCAGAAAGCACATGGTCTTAACTCATCAAAATTAGGTTTCAGCACGAATACGCAACGGACAGCCCTACGGTCTCTGCTCGGGCTACTATCAAATTAGCATAACAAATATTTCAAATTAGCTTCTGGAAAGTGCAATTACTTGTTTACAATACTTTTCTGCATTAAAACTCACTAGCTTGCATTCTCATCAACATAATGACTCACAACGTTCAGCATGACATGTCTAATTGTCATGATTTGTTTTGTTTTTTTGTTTTTGGACTTTTCAGGACTTTTCTTCAGCCTGTCACCTCTCAGCCACTCTGCCCCAGTCAATTAGTTCACATCACTCCACTTGCTGACAAGTGGCTGTTTCTGTCCAGGAACGTTGACAATTTATTGATCACTGTGATCTTTTTGGGCTGAATCATAAAGATGTCTATATTTACGAACCCCCTCCAGAAGGAGCGCTTGCTTGTCCACCATGTTTTTACATGCAGGACTGTCCATGTAGTTAAACATTTTTCTAGGTGTGCGGTGCGGAAACGTGTGGCTGTGGAGAGGTGCATGGAAGCCAAAATGACGTAATATGGCCATGCAGACCTCGTCAACAATAAACCAGGCTTAACGGTCAGACAGTGAGCAAAGCAGGGATTTTTTATGGGAAAACAAACTTGGCTTTCCAAAAAAGTAGTTCATCATAGTTTGTTTGTGATTTATTAAGATGGTGGGATTATTTGTCATGTAGAGCAATCTTGTTGTTTTTTTTCCGTTAATAACTGAAATTATCATTCAGAACATGAATTTATGTTGTATTTGTCTGATATCAAAATGTTTTTAAAAATTTAACAAGCTACTTATAAAAGACCAAAAAAAGGGAAACTGTAAATGGACAAATATCATTCCACAGTATTGTATAAGTAAGTTGCTTGTTGATCATTGGTGTATGTACGTTTTTAGACATTAACATTGAGTTAGACATTTAGGTACTTATTTCTTAGCTGTCACTTTGGTTGTGTGTGAATTTGCGATTCCGCTTAGTCCCCCACTCTAGTCACTGCCTATCTTTACCAAACACTGTGTCTGTATGCGTGTATCCCAATTACATTTTTCTCTAGGGATGGCCCTTGATTGGGGAAAACAAAGGTGTTTACTTTTTAGACCTGCATATCAAATGGCCTTGAAGGATACAAAAAATCTAAAAAAGAAAAAAAGAAAAAAGAAAACCTAAACATCAGACATCTATGATTCCAACTTCTTTATTGTTTGTCCTTGAGTATTAATTGTACAACGCAGAGAGACATCCATTAGGCAGGCTTGCGTTTGATGTTTTCTGATGCGAGACCTAGATGTGAGATGGTGAATAGTTAAATTCTAATTGCATGAGGAATTTGTATCGTTATAATTTGGGGAGCCTTTGTATTCTTCCCTTTTTAATGAATGTAACATGGCCATCTAGGATAGTAAGGAGCTGAGATTTTGTGAGTTTATAATGAACTGAGAAAGGCCTTTGAATATGTATGAGGATGCACGACCCAAGGCAAGATGTACACAAGCTCCTCTAATGGATGTGAACTTCATCATATCATTTCCTTCCAAAGACCATGCCTCATTTGGTATAGAGTAAAATCCAGGGCATTTCATTGCAACATGGTAGGCAAGAAGTGGAGCATGAGCAAAGTCGCAAAGAACTGAAAATGTTCAACATCAATTTTCCCTTTTTGCAGTCAAGAGTTATCTTTTACAGAAGAGATTAATGATCCACTTTTTCCCGCTTTTTATTATTTACACTGGTGGGATGTCTTGTCAATAAATGTAATTAGAGAAGATGTTTCACTGTGTAAGTATTATACTTTTCTACACTTATAGTTTGCTATGGGTTTCCGAGAGCTTTCACTTCTAAATTTAATTTCCTGAAACCCTTTTACCTACTTTCTTCTTTGTGTTTTTACTGTGGAGTCTAAAATTGGGCTGTTTACCTATTGTGGCTCCTCTTTGTGCAGGACTGTGGCAGTAATCTAGTAACACAGATCTCCGTCCACCAAGACAATCTAGAATTACTTAAATAACAGTAAAACAAGACCAAAAGAAAACAAATTTTGATTTGTTGTCTTCAAAGCACTCCAAATTGCATGGAAATTAGTATCTAGAATGGGTTTTAAATTAACTTATCCAAACTCTGGTGGATAAATGGCAGGGGAGTAGAGCTCTGACCAGGATCACATCATGCTAACTAAAAACTAAAGTCAAAAATGTAATAGTAGATTTTAGTTACATATTTAATGTAAACTGTATAAAATACAGTGATATTCAGCATAGGTGGCTGGGTTTAAACTGCTGTTGTGTAATTTAGAAATGACAAAAGATATGATATGATATTGCCACCCTGCTGTTTTGATTTGGTCAAGTAATGGTAGGGAGATGAAAACTGCAAAATGGAAAGATGCACGTACATTTGTGATCTATAAAGGTAAATTGTGTGCTTGTGTGCAAAACAGTATCACCTTTATGAAGAACATGTCAAGTGAAGAAGTAACTCAGAACTTTATAATGCTGTTAGCAAAAGAACGTTTAAGTCCAAGGGGCATGCTCTCCACCATTTTGTGCCTGGTGGCATTTTATGGGCTGGGAGGGGGCAGCTGTTCAGTTGCACGTATGTATGTGTACATGCATGCAGATATATGCATGTGCGTCCGGCACATGAGTATACCTGCATGCATGTACACATATGTACAACCAGCCACAGATTGGCTGGTTCTCCAATCTCTTGTAAACAGGAGATTGGAGAACCACACAGAGAGATGTGTGTGTGAAATTTAACCATAGTCCATCTAAAAAAGATACCTTTAGTTCGTCACAAAACATTTTTTAGTTCTTTCTATGTAAAAAAAAGAAATTTCACTTATTGCTCCTTATACCATGTTGCCGCAGATCAATGCATCTTTTTCTCTGCGTCTTGGCAGCCTTAAGCACCAGCCTGGTGAGAAGCGCTCTTTGCAGCAATCAAAAGTGAGGAGATGGGATCACAAGAGCCAACTTCTAGATGATCATTTGGCCTACTGACATTATCATACAATGCAGAAAATACATTTTTCATGATTATTCAATATTTTCGTGGAGCCGTGCCTTAAACCCGTTGGGCTGTTGAAACAAATTAATTTCCCTCTATGGGGATGGTATATCTTATCTGCATATTAACAATTGTATGATTGTTAAAGAAGTTTATGTGCTCAATTCCTCCACTGTTTAGGTGGTGGAACAGCCAATCTCCCCAGTTTCTACCATCTCCCCTTCTTAAGACACTAAAAGGCCTCAGAATCAGAATTAAGCTTATTGCCAAGTAGGTTTGTACTTACAAGGAATTTGACTTGGTGTTGATGGTGCAGACAAAACAATATATATATATATATATATATATATATATATATATATATATATATATATATATATATATATATATATACATACAGAAAGCTATATACATACAGAAAGCTATATACACGGTAGATTGTGCGTTAATGTAACGCAGAAGGTCTGGAGATCCTACGTTGGTGTAGCTTCTAGGTCCTGAACGGGGGAGGGAGAGAGGCAGTGTGAAGTATCACGGGCTTGGCTTTGTTGTTAAGGCTGGTAGTGGACCGCAGCCTTCAGCCTTCTGCCAGAGGGAAGTGTCTGAAATATTTTGTGACTTCTTTAGTCCTGGAGAGATGGAAGATTGCAGCCAATCACCTTCTCTGCAGACCGGATGACACGCTGCAGTCTGCTCTTGTCCTTGGAGGTGGCACCACCGTACCAGATGGCGATGGAGGAGGTGAGGATGGACTCAATGATGGAGGAGTAGAAGTGCACCATCATTTTCCTTGGCAGGTTGAATTTCTTCAGCTGCCGCAGGAAACACATCCTCTGCTGGGCTTTCTTGGTGAGGGAGTCGATGTTCAGCTCCTTCTTTAGGTCCGGGGAGATGATAGTTCCCAGGAAGCGGAAGGACTCCACAGTGTCAATTGTGGAGTCACTGAGAGTGAAGGGAGTAGCTGGGGCTGAGTTCTTCCTGAAGTCCACAACCATCTCCACTGTTTTTACAGCGTTGAGCTCCAGGTTGTTCTCCTTGCACCAGGTCACCAGATGGTCAGCCTCCCACCTGTAGGCGGACTCGTAACCATCAGAGATAAGTCCAATGAGAGTGGTGAGAGTGGTGAACTTCACAAGCTTGACAGACTGATGACTGGAGATGCAGCTGTTGGTGTACTACTCCTAACATTTTGTCACTTGAGGAGCTCTCTTAAGGCCTAAGATGCTTTTTGAATAACTTTTATCTTACACGGGTAAAATTGTGAGAAAAATCTTAGAACTCGGGAAATTCTAAGATTTTCCAATAAGAGCTACGCCCGCCTTTGTCTCCGCCTTGCAGTACTCCGCCGGCCCCACCTGGTCACCTGTCGCCGGCCCCACCTGGTCACCTGTCGCCGGCTGGGCCCTCCACCACTCTCAAACAGCCGTCCGAGGCCTCCACCTCTCTTAAGCAGCCGCCCGGGCCCCCCAGCGTACCCAAGTCGCCGGCCGAGCCACCTCCCAGCACACCCAAGTTGCCAGCCAAGCCACCTCCCACCGCTTTCAAGCCTCCTGCGTTCCCCAGCGCTCACCAGTGGGTACCTGAGCTCTTCCTTGGCCGCCAACCCCCCTGGTCGGTCATCTGAACTCCCTTTTGTTTTGCCCCTGGCCTGCCGTCCCAAGCCTCCCTTCGTTCGCCCCGTTGGGGTAGTTTTTTGTTGGACTCTAGCCCGCCATCCTGAGCCTCCACCCGCCAACCCTGGGTGGATTGCCTTGATTTTTGGATTTGTTTTTTTCTTTGGTCGCCTGGAAGCCGACCTTGGGGAAGGGGGGGTTGATGTCAGGGTTCAGTTTTGCCTGCCTCACCCTGGACAGTTTCTGGCACCTTCCTCCTTCCATACACCCCAGTTTCCACTTCACATCTGATCAGTGCACCTGCCGTCACTAATCTAAGGGAATTGATTCCACTTGCCTCTCTGCCTACATAAGGACTCCTGTGCTAGCCCTCCATTGCTGTAACGTCTTCATTCTTCCCCCGAATGCTGTCTGACAAGCCTCTCATGCCAAGCCTTCGCTCACCTGATGCTCCAGCCTTCGCCTCACGTCCTTCACCGACTTCCTCGTGCCTGCCTTAGCTCCTTTGGTCTGCCAGCTCCAGCCATCATGTTCACCGGTCTCCTCCTCCTCCACTATTCATCTCCTTCAATAAACTGCTGAAATTGAAGCTCTGTGTGTGGCTGAATTTGGGTTCCACAAATCAGTTCTCTGACACTGTTGTTCTCCATTGAGCATTTGAGCAGTAAGAGCATCTTTACTACTAAAAACTTTCTGTGGAGAAAAGGGTTTTAACTGGTGGGGTTTAAATATAACACAGAGCCTCATTCTGGAGTTTTCTGGGACTCTCATCCTTTGTTCAGTTGTTAGTATTAATATTTAATTTATTAAGAACTGTATAAATAAAATGCTGTATACCCTTTCAATAAAACTATATCCATGTTTAGCTTATATAATATCATATATTACTTATTCATAAAGATTAAAGTTAACAAATTAATGGTACATTTGTAATTAATTGTAATGATTTTTTTCTTAATAATTCTACATCTTCAAACAACCCAAAACTGCATGTTTACAGTCAGCACAGAAAATGTGTCATACTGATACCAATAGATTTGTTATATTTTACTGGATTATTAAGATTTTTTCTGTCCCACTGATTGTGAATAAGAACCAATGTGCTGATCTGAAGGACCTTTCAATGAGTTTAGCTACTTTAGGAATAAATGCTTTGAGTTTCACTGAACTAAGCACTTTGAAACTAAACTGAACAAACTTTAGGGCCCAGTTTAGCTCTATAATATTGATCCAAGGACCAGATAGTTTCACATCATGATGAAAATTCAGCTGGAAGCTCCCATATAGGGTTCCTACTGTTTTCTGTCACAGCCAGAGCTTTTAGATGTACCAGTAGCTCAGGTGAAAATCCTTCTGCTCTCTGTTCCTTATGATGATCCTGGTGATGCTCATTACGATAAACCTCCACTTCACATTTTCCTGGGTGAATATAAGTGATCACAGTCAGCTAACATTCTGAGCCATCATTCAGGTTATGCCGCTCCACACTTTGCTGCAGCAGTCGGTGCCACCTCTCCTTGGCTACACAGTAAAATAGATGGTAAATGGACTGAACTTATATAGCGCTTTTCCAGTCAAGCTGACCAGCCAAAGCGCTGTACACTAGAGCCACATTGGCCCAATCGCTCTCACTAACGCGCACACATTCATACACCGAGACGCAGCTCGGTAGAAAACACAGGACTCTGAAATAAGCTGGGTCCGCTATCGTAGCCCCATTCGACAAATGAACACGGCAGGCCGACAGCTCTGAACTGAAAAGTCAATCTGGCTTATCAGGATCAGATAAATCGCAACGCCGCTCTCCTCTGCTCTTCACGTCATCTCGCCTCTTTACGGCATTTGTACGGTGGCCGACAGGTGCAAACGCCCTGCAACTTCAGCAAACGCGCTGCATATACATAAACGCAATTCAAAAAGAAAACCACTCTCATCAAATTGACAACACCTGTGCGGCATTCAGCAAACGCACTGCATATACATAAACGCGATTCAAAAAGAAAACCAACTTCATCAATTTGACAACACCTGTGCGGCATTCAGCAAACGCGTTGCATATACATAAACGCGATTCAAAAAGAAAACCAACTCCACAACGGAAGTGCTCCAGGCCTCTAGGGAGAGCACTAAGTGTAACAGCTGATTTTATACCCCATGGAACTTGTGCGTTCTTCAGACTGACCGCTTGCCCAGAATGCACCGCGGCCGCAGCTTGATTCGAGACAGCGCAAACAGAGCTCACAGCGGTAAGTTAAAAATTCCCTTTTCTGTTGCTGTTATTGTTCAAAAGTACGTTTTAAGATCGTTTGAGGCGAGAACATTATACTTTTAAGCTTTCCTATGTGGCCCGTTTACAGAGTTAGTGCGTAATTTTAATAAAAAGTCCGACGTTGAGCGGAGCAGAGTGACCCGCAGAGTCTGTTTTTAATACACTTCTGTCGGTCATGTCGTAGACATAATATAAGAGTAGACGCGTCATTGGGCGGGTTCTGCCTATGCTGCGATGCGTCAGAGCGTCCGCCATCTTAAATGTGGCAAATCTGCAGTTACTCAGTCACTTAAACAGTATCAGAGGAACTTTAATCTCTGAATATACTTTGCATTCGTAGGATTTTTGTTTTTGTAATATTACAAGTTTATTTTCGTATCCCTTTAGCTTCACTCTCCTGAATTTATTCTCCTAAAGAATAAAAATATTTAAAATAATCTAACCTGGCCCTATTACTCCAGGAGTGAAATAATCCTGCAAACTGTGACTATTCTGGAAATGTTGCCTCTTAATTCTCATAATATGACGTTTTTCTCATAACATTATCACTTTCGTGTTTTTTTTTTTTTTTTTTTACTTTATTGACCTAGGACTTTTTTTTCCTCATATTATTAATTTTACCTCTTTAATACTCCCCCAAAAAGTCTGTTACTAAAGGTTCATATGTGACACGGTTTTATGAAATAATGAAGACCTCAATGTTAAGATTTAACAAATTGATCCTTATATTCATAACACACACACACACACACACACACACACACACACGCACACATATATATATATATATATATATATATATATATATATATATATATATATATATATATATATATATATATATATATATATGTGTATGTGTATATGTGTATATGTATATGTGTATATGTGTTGTGTGTGTATAAATATATCTATATAAGTGTGTGTGTATGTATGTATGTATGTATGTATGTATGTATGTATATATATATATATATATATATATATATATATATATATATATATATATATATATATATATATATATATTAGAAGGCAGAAACAAGTAGTGAAATCAGCCAGAATACATTTCCATGCAGCACAGGAATGAGGCATCTTCTCTGACCCAGGTTCACAATAACAGAACTCAACTTTTTTCTGCCACATACAATATGGCGGTTATGTTGACATGCGAACCTGCGCCCTATGACGCGTCTATGTATATGATGTCTGTTAGCCAAGTAGTGTGCGTAGTACCACTGGTTATAATTTATTTGTTTTGTGTTTATCTGACTGACGCGTGTTGCTTTATTAACTCAATACTTGTTGGAATAAATTGTAAATGTCTCCCAAGGACGACAGCAGCATATAAAATTTATAAATAAATAAAATCTACAAATGTTTTTCCTATCTCAGTTTATTCTGAGTAAGGACACGAATAATTGAGAGGAGAAAGAGGGAAAGAAAACAATAGTAATAATAGTATATGAAAATAACAGACATTTATTTTATACAAATGTTTTATCTTTGGAACAGAATGAAGGTGTAATATATTCAACAAATTATTAACAGTTACTAACATGGTTTAAAACAGAGAAATAACTCATTAAGATCTTATACAAATAGACAACGCCTATAAACTTACAATTAAAAATAGTGGGAATGGAAATTAATTTACTAATTTAATGTATTTTCACAGGTGGTGAAAAAAATGAAATGAAGCAGCATGTGAACATGACTCCAACTGATCTACGTTAGGTCAGGTGTAGTCATGTCAACTTAAACATGCAGCCAGCTGGAGCAGCTCCCTGTCTTCAGCCGCCGGATGGTCATCCTCTTCTGGGTCGACCTCCTCATCCTCATCCCAAGTCAAGCTGGTCCCCTGCCTCTATACAAATATTGTAGAGGATGCAGCAGGCGGAGATTACTTTTGGGGCAAACGTCAGGCGGACCTCCAGCGCCCTTAAGAAGATGGAACGCCACCGTGTCTTCAGACCACCAAAGGCGCGCTCAACGATGTAAATCAGCCTTGGTGTGGTGTCTGTTGTAGCGTGCCTCCCCTTGACCTGTACCAAATATAAAATTAACTTGTAATTTAGGTAATATGCTGATATGTCTTAATCTTCTATCCAATTAATATAATCTATGTATCAATTGTGTGTCATTGTTGGCTCTATTTAAGGACAAGAAGGTAAGAGATCTTACTGGTAAGCTGTTTCCCTATAGGATGCACCGCAGGCCAGCCAGTAGAGGGTCACCAGCACCTCTATCTCCTGTGGCCATCCATGGACCTTCTGGATGGGCAGCAGCTGAAGGAGGAGGACAATGGTGGCCCTGTTTAGCCTGAAGGCTGGATTCAGGTCTCCTTCATTAAAAAATATTTGGAGGATTGGCACAGAGGTGTTTATCCTCACATATTTTGTTTCTGTTTCTTCCTGTAAATAAAAAATGCCAAATGTTACCATAATTGTTTTTTTTTTCAGTTGTCACCTTTTCACAGCATAAAACTATACCTGCTTAACATGCAGATTATTAAAGTTATCAAGAAAGAAAAGGTAAAATGTATAGTAAATGTAGCAAATGGCTTCCCTTCTCTGGTATTTTTACCATTTCACTGAAAAAATGGGCTGAACTAACTGCACATAATTTATAGATTAATCACTGTAAAGGTGGGCTTTCTTAATGATCAATGCTGTGAAGGTCAGTAGGTGCAATAAAGTAGCTTAACTCTACTGTCATACTGCTTCTAATGTTAAAATTGGGTCTTCATTTTAATTATTTATAGAAAAACAGTTACAATTTCAACCTGATCACGTTTTTAATACCATCCTCAATGTTTTTTTAAAGATAAAAGTAGGAAATAGGCTGTAAATCTTAAAATGCCTACCAGTTGGCAATAGATGGGTGAGCAAAGCCTGCCTTCTGAGCCTCCTCTGCCGCATCAATCTTCTCCTTGCTCGGATTTGCCTCCTTAATTGCATCACCTCCTCTTCAGCCTGCTGGTAAAGCTGACCAACAACCGAAGCAACAGCAATATTGCTCGTATAGCTAATTTTGTTTCTACAAAGTGCTGATTTTTTAAAAAATATTTAATCGCCTCTACAACAAATAAATTCCCACTATTGCTGGTTTTATATCCACAGTTCTGCAATTTTAGATATTTTTTAAACTTTTTAGAAATTTATTTAAAAAAAAACGTTTTCAATAAGATATAATGGTGTAGTGTATAAATAGTTTTGAATGTTAAAGAAATGCTCAAGAGCTGTGGGTGTGATGACGTCACGAGTATACTTCTGTATACTTGTTTGTACACGAATTGATGAAGTTGGTTTTCTTTTTGAATCGCGTTTATGTATATGCAGCGCATTTGCTGAATGCCGTACAAGTGTTGTCAAATTGATGAAGTTGGTTTTCTTTTTGAATCGCGTTTATGTATATGCAGCGCGTTTGCTGAATGCTGCACAGGTGTTGTCAAATTGATGAAGTTGGTTTTCTTTTTGAATCGCGTTTATGTATATGCAGCGCGTTTGCTGAATGCCGCACAGGTGTTGTCAAATTGATGAAGTTGGTTTTCTTTTTGAATCGCGTTTATGTATATGCAGCGCGTTTGCTGAATGCCGCACAAGTGTTCTGAAGTTGCAGGGCGTTTGCACCTGTCGGCCACCGTACATTTGTTTTCATATGGTTTGATATTTTTCCTAGGCCCATACTGCACATGCGCAGCATTCCGCGTGCACATTTTAGCAAAAGGAATTTAATCAAAAACATAATTAATGTACACAAATAAGTAATAACTACACTAACCATACGTGTACAACGTGTTTTATGGGGCCCTAAGGAGCCCATAAAATCGATCTGATGTGGAGGCAGATGCTCTCTCAAGACTAATATAACCCAACAAAATATCTCTAAACTGATTAATACTGAGCATTATTATTGCTTTTCCAATTCATGAGGATAGTTTTCTTTGAGATACATAAGGCAGTGAAAGCCATGCAAACTGATTTTTTTCCAAAGTGCTATCATCCAAGTTACCAAGGAAGCAAACTGAGGGGAAGGTGAAATTTTACACATCAGGCACTTTGACACGTCGTTACATATCTGGACCCAGAACCTCTGAACAGGTGTACATAACCATAGTGCATGAACATAATTGTCAGAATTTTTGCCTGTGCACTGTAAACAGATATTAGATTGTGCAAAACCCATCCTGAATAATCTTTGACCAGTATAGTGTACTCTGTAGGTTTTGTATTGTATCAGTTGTAAATTTGGGTTTCAAGTCATTTTGTAAGTGTTTAAACATATCTGAAAACCAGGAGTTTTGTTCAAAGCTGACTGATAAATCTGCTGATAGGAAGAGATATTGAATAATCTAGTTTAGACAATGTCCTGTATAATTTAGACAGTATTTTGGGAGGATTTAGATCCAGGCACTCTAATACATTTATTGGAGTTTATAAACCACCTTTAATGATCTTAAATTATTTTTTTATTATAGATTTAATTTGCTGATGTTCTAGGAATTTATTGTTAATACCAAACTGAATATTAAATCTATGAAATGTAATAAATTAAATATATGTTTCAGGTATTCAATACCTTTACTCTTCCAGTAAGTAAATTAAATTAAATTAAATTATACTTTATTTATCCCAAAGGGAAATTAAATGTTGATGTAACTCATTTTGTCACAGAGTTATTATAGATGGTGATGACTGTGGACAGGAAAGATCTCCTGTAGTGGTCTGTTTTACAACCAATCTGAAGAAGTCTTTGACTGAAGAGACTCTGTTTTCCAATATCAGTGTCATGAAGAGGATGTTCAGGATTGTCCATAACTTTCTTGATTTTATGCAAAATCCTTTTTAGTATCATCATCTCCAGAGGTTCCACAGTCATCCCCAGAACAGAATCAGCCTTCTTTGTCAGGTTGTTGAGCCTTTGTAGGTCCCTGGCTCTGATGCCGCTGCCCCAACAGATGATGGCAGAGGAGATGGCACTCCCAACAACAGACTTATAGAATATATGCAGCATCTTGTTGCAAACCTTGAAGGACCTAAGTGTCATTGCCTGCCTCCTTCTTTCTCAGTGCAGCCCTGATTAGGATCACCTGTCAGGCTGCAACTAACTATGGACTGGCTCCACCTCCTCACACCACTATATAACTCACCTCAGTTTGTTCCTCGTCGCCGGCTCATCTTCAGTCAATTCAACACCAAGCCTGTCAAGTCCTGTTCGCTGCAGTCCACCTTACCACCAAGCTTGTCAAGTCCAGTTCGCTTCAGTCTTCTTCATCTCCAAGCCTGTCAAGTCTTGTTCTCGTCTGTCACGTCTTGCTTCTCGTCTGCCAAGATAAGTACCTGTTACGGTGCACTGCTGGATTTTCGCTCCTTCGTCTTCGTTGCCCTCTAGTCTGCAGTCCTGGTTCCGCAGCAGCCCAGCGCCTCCAGATTCCTCTCTGCTGCCCTGTGGGATTTACTGCAACACCTGAGTCCAAGGAACTCTGTGAAGCTCAGTTTTGGATTAACTATTGCCCCGACGTCCAAGGAACTCACTTAATGCTGCACCACGGGGTTTTCAGCAGTCCGTCCTCCAGATCCTGTCAGTCATCTCCTGTCCGTTCCAGTCAGACAGCTCCTGCACACTTCATCTCCCGTCTGGTAACTGTCTCTGGTTTTTGTCATCTACAACCCACAACTTGCAATAAACTCTCACAACAAGTTCTGTGTGTGTGTGCTCTGTCCGGGTTCATCTAGACAAATCATGACACTAAGCTTTCTCAAAAAGTACAGTCTGCCCTGTCCTTTCTTGTACATGGCTTCACTGTGGCGTTTCCAGTCCAGTCCGTTGTCCAGATAAACACTGATGGCACAACACTGAGGTATTTACATTCCTCAACCACCTCCACTTCTTCTCCCATGATGGAAATTGGGTTTGATCTATTCCTTTTTCTCCTGAAATCTACAATCATCTCCTTTGTTTTGTTCACATTCAAAATTAGATGATTGCTTCCACACCGTGCCACAAAGCAATCCACCAGCTGTCTGTGCTCATCTTCTTGTCCATCTCTGATACACCCAACAACTGCAGAGTCATCTAAGTATTTCTGTGGATGACAGGAGTCAGACTTGTGCTGGAAGTACAGAGTGAAAAGGAGTGGTGAGAGTACAGTCCCCTGTGGTGCTCCTGTGCTGCTGACTACCTGGTTAGAGACAGAATCCTTCAGTCTCACAAACTGTGGTCTGTTTGTCAGGTACTCATTGATCCAGGCAATTGTTGAGATCAAAACAAATCAGGCTGAATTGTATTAAATGCACTAGACAAATTGAAGAACATGATCATCACAGTGCTGCTTGCTTTGTCAACGTCTTCAACTCCAACCCCACGGTGATAAACAAACTGCAGGGGGTCCTAAAATATGCTGGTTTGCTTACACAGGTGACCAACATGAGTCTCTCCAGGATCTTCATGATGTGGGATGTCAGGGCAACGGATCTGTAGTCATCATTGATGACTGATGGGAGAGTTTTTGGTACCAGAATTTGACAGGATGCCTTTCACAACTGCGGTACCTTCTCTTGGGTCAAGCTTAGATTGAAGAGGTGCTGCAGAATCTCACAGAGCTGCTCAGCACAGACCTTCAGGACTCAGGGGCTGGCACCATCTGGACATGCAGCCTTGCTCCAGTTTAGTCTCTTCAGCTGCTTCTTCACCTGAAACAGAAAGTTGGGAGGGGAGGCTGCTGCTCCCTCCCATCTTCTGATTTGGTTGAAGACAAACTAGTGGAAGCAGAAACGTTCATGACTGAGGTAGAGGATAAAACATCTAAGGTATGACAGGAAAGCTGTGGGTCAAAGGAGGGTGGGATTTCTGATTGGCTGGGGTCAGGAGGGAAGGATGGTGAGCCTGTTCCTGAACTGAACTTATTGAAGAATGTGTTCAGCTCATTTGCTCTGTCCAGACTTCCATCTGTCTGATCCTCCTACTGCTTGAGGCCTGTGATTGTCTTCATCCCTGACCACACTTCTCTTACATTGTTCAGCGGGAGCTTTCTCTCCAGCTTATTCCTGTACACCTTCTGTCAGGGTTCTCTGTTTTGGTCGGTGTTCTAACTCTGCTTCACAGGTGGTTCTAGTTGGCTGGGGGGCGTGGCCCATACCTGCGGCTCGTTTGGAGCAGTGTTCACTGGCATCTTAAGGATGACTCAGACAGATGGAAGACGCCAGAGCCTTACCCAGTCGTGGTACGAAGTGGCCTCTGACCAGATCTTGGAAACATGAACTTGTTAGTTTTTCGTATCTCTGAAATCCGACTAATTTTTGGATCTCCTGCTTTTTCTTAGTTCCTAAGAATCCCTAAAGCTCAGATGTTGCTCTGGCGTTCCCCCTCTTACTCACTTGGTGATACCAAGTCAGGCCTGAGGTTCCCTTCCCTGGATTCTGCTGGTTCCTCCGCACTCTGGCTGCTCCATCTGTCACTCCTGCCCGCCGTGGCTTGCTCCGGTTCCCTCGCCGACTTAACATCAGTCCGCCCTCCAGCCGCTAACCACCAGCTATCCATCGTAGGCATTCGGTCTCAGAGTTCCCTCGTCACTACTTCCCTGGTTAGGTTTGCCCAACTAAATGGTAAGCGGCTAGGCTTCAGGAGATTTCTCTCTGGTTCGATCCCTCTTAACAATTCTCCTTTCTGCCGAAAGTTTCTCCAGCACTGACGTTCAGACCTCGACAGATCCCATCATCAGAATCGATCTCTGTAGTCTGAATCTAAATAAACATCTTAAACTGCGCATTGTCTTCCGTATTGTGTCTGCATGTGGGCAAAACGTAACCCATGACACCTTCTTGTTGTCTTTTATTTTGACAATAAAATGTAACTCGCCCACAAATCAACTTTTTTGCTAACAAACTGTTAACATGGTTGTCTTATAGTGCTGTAAATATGTCCTGTCATTACACCTTAGCAGAACCACAGGCTGATTGCATCCATGCATTGATGCTCTTATCTAAGATTGGGTCATGGGGGCAAATGGTCTAGGGTTCTCATTTATAAAACATTGCGTAAAATCCATACTATGTACATATGACAAAAAATTACATATGCCAAAAAAAATATTTTTGTGACTTTTTGCACACCAGCATGCAATTGTACGACGGAGTATTAGGGCCACACATGAAGGGAATTTTTTTTGCCATGACGAGATTAAACTTGACATGTCGAATTTAAAGTCGCCATTTCGACATTAAACTCAGCATTTCGTGAATCTCAAATTCAGAACTGCGAACCCGGGTAAGCATCACTAGGGAAAGACGTTACGTTATTGGTAGGACACCGATTGTACAGTTGCACCACGGCAAAGACTACCTTCACACTTAATTAAAACGCAGAGACTGCAGCTGTGGAGCGTGGTTGCTCTTTTCTCCAAACTTTGGAATGTCGAGATTAAAGTCGCCACGATATATCAACTTTATTCTCGAAATGGCGACTTTAATGTCGACATGGCGACTTTAAAGTCGACATGTCAAGTTTAATCTCGTCATGGCAAAAATATTTTTTCTCTTCATGTGTGGCCCTAATACTCCGTCGTACAATTGTCCTTTATACAGTTAGACCAAAGAAATATTTGGACAGTGACACAATCTTAATGATTTGAGCTCTGCATGCCACCATGTTGGATTTGAAATGAAACAATTAGAATGTAATTGAAGTGCAGACTTTAAGGTTGAAAAAGTATATGAGTAAACATGTAGCAGTTGTAGCTATTTTTATGCAAGCACTTTTCATTTCAGGGGCTCAAAAGTAATTGGACAACTAAACTTAATCCTAAGTAAAATGTTACTTTTCAGTATATTATGGAGAAACCTTTGCAGGCAATGACTGCCTGAAGTCTGGAACCCATGGACATCACCAACCGCTGGGTTTTCTCCTTTGTGATGCTTTGCCAGGCCTTTACTGCAGCTGTCTTCAGTTGGAACTTGTTTATGGATCATTCTTTTCTTAAGTTTTGTCTCGAGCACATCAAATGCATTCTTGATTGGGTTGAGGTCTGGTCATTGACTTTGCCACAGCAGAATATTCCATTTCTTCACCTTAAAAAACTCTTGGGTTGCTTTTGCAGTATGTTTTGTCCATTGTCCATCCGTACTGTGAAGCGCCATTCAATCCACTTTGCTGCATTTGGCTGAATCTGAGCACAAAGTATATCCCTATTGTGGTAGGAATTCTAAACAACAACTGACTTGCTAGACTTATTGAATAAGGAAACGGTGGAGTAATAAAGTTCCAGGACTTTTATTGAGAAACAGAGCAGAGATCACATAGATGAAAAGTAATCGCACCGCACGGTCTGCTGCAGTCTGCGTCTGCACTGTTTCTGTCTCCCCTCTGTCTCTTGGCTCCCCTAATACCCGACAGTGGCCTTGGTGTGAGACAAAACAGATACAGTCTATCCTAGACGATCATCATCCCGCACCGTAGCTATGCAGCATTTGGCTTTGTAATCAGCGGTCAGTGGATCTGATATACAGCCCTCGTGTTTTCAGGGCTCCCATGTCCGAGTGGCGACAGGTCATGGTGACTGTAAGATACTATTTCAACAACACTATACACTTCAGAATTAATCAGGCTGCATCTGTCTTTTGTCACCTCATCAATAAACACAGGTGATCCAGTGCCATTGGAAGCCATGCCTGCCCATGCCATCACACTGCCTCCACCATGTTTTACAGATGTGTTGTGTTTTGGATCATGAGCTGTGCCAATTCTTCTCCAAACTTTTGGTTTAAAAAGAACGGAGCATGGACTGTGCTGGAGGGACTGATGTGACAGAAAACAGGAGAGAATTTTGTTTGGGGCTTAGAACATAATAGAAAAATAACATTAATAAGTAATACCTGCACTGACTGCTCTTCTCTTAAATTACCCTGTGTACAATAATTTATTCTTCAGAGCAAGTGCACATAGTTATGGCTGAAATCTCAAATTACATTTAGGACATCTAAAAATATGTATTAATTAATAAATACATACATTTTGACTATCCGGAATGATATCTGCATTTACATTATAGCTAGTAAGAAGTTCACTTCAAGATATGTTCAGTTATACTTTGACTGATCATAATGCCTTTCAAGATATCTCAAATTATGTCACCAGAAACGTCTTTTTCATGCTCATCAGGGCCGGCCCGAGGCATAAACGAATTAAGCGGCCACTTGGCCCAATATTATTATTTTTTTTTTTCAATGAATAAATGAATGAATGATGATGAAAGAATTTATTTAATATCTTTTGTGACAGTTTGTATTCAGAAGTTTAAAAAAAAGATTGAAGTATTTTTTTTTGTTTCGTTTATTAATTTATTTTATATTAATACATAACCTCACTGTATTCGTTTATAATATTTACTACAGTCACTATGATTTCGGTGACCCTTAAGAAAAATAAAGATCCACTTAAATGTAAATCATTTCTTCCAGTGATTCTATTCGGATGTCATTATAGGATATTGACCAAAGTACTAGCAGCAAGGATTGAGCCTGTTATAAGTAATATAATACATCCTGACCAGACAGGGATTTGCTGCTGGTTAACAACTTCCCAGTAATCTCCGTCACCTTTTTAATTTGATATACACTGCTGATAATAACATTGATCAAGAGATTGTAATATCCCCAGATGCCCACAAAGCCTTTGGTAGAATAGAGTATCTTAATTTGTTTAACATCCTTGAGAGATTGAGATTTGGTCCTGAATTTCGTTCGTGGATTGAGTGATATGTGAATCACCAAGATATGGTAAGAACGAATAACATAATATTTGACCCAATCCCTCTTTTTCGGGGGAACAAGACAGAGATGTCCACTGTTACCTCTGCTCTTTGATGTGGCTATCGAGCCCCTTCCCATAATGTTGAGGAATATGCAGGGGGATGCAAAATCATAAACTTTCGCCATAGGCTGACGACCTTCTTCTTTTCCTGTCACATCCTGTCACAAGCATTTCGGTGGCTCTCATTATTGAAAACTTTGGGAGAGTTTCGGGTTATAAAATTAATCTCGAAAAAAGTGTTTTTCCCAATTAATGAACAGTCGAGGAGACTATCATTCCAGGCCTATACTTTTACAACCATGAAAGACAAATTCACCTATTTAGGTGTTACGGTAGCAAGCAAATATAAAGATTTATTTAAGCACAATTTTAAAGTAACAGCAGATAAGGCAAAATCAGATATGGAAAGGTGGTCATCTCTCCAAATATCATTGGCAGGTAAGATAAATTCTCAAAATGATCGTAATGCCAAAGTTCCTGTTCTTATTTCAGACAATACCAATTTTTATTCCTACATATAAATTTTTTAAATTAAATAAATGTACATCTACCTTTATATGGGGGAAAAAAAACAGTCCCCCGGATAAGAAGAGAGTTTCTAGAGACACAGAGAAAGGAGGGGGGCCTAGCCCTACCAAATTATATGCATTATTACTGGGCAGCTAATCTACATAAATTGCTGTTTTGGGTCTCGCAGTTAGATGACGAGGAAACCCCAGTATGGGTACATATGGAAAGATATGCATCCAGCCCAATATCCCTGTGTTCCCTGAATTGTACCCCTCTGCCCCTAAGCAAGCACCTATACACAAATAACTCTGTTGTACGAAACTATATCAAAATCTGGGTCCAATTCATAACTCCTTTTAAAAGCAGAAATGCCTCCTGTCTGCTCCCGTTTATGGCAATGAACCTGTCCATAATGAGCAAGCATGAAGCAATAGTGGAGAGGAAAAACTCCCCTTTGGGAAGAAACCTCTGGCAGAACCAGGCTCAATATCTAGGTTTTCTGCCGGACCAATAGAAATGTGACAGGGAATGCAGTAAGAGTCCGGGAGGAATTACACTCTGATAGGGACAAGGTTGAAGGAGTACCATGGAAAAGCCAGATAGAGCTTGGCTGCGATGGTAGAGAAGGGGATGGAGGTGGGTTGAATCAGGGTCATCTGAGTCAGACATTGCGCAACCACTGCTTGCTTTTTGGCTGGGTAGCAGGCTGAGACGTGGATTTGAAGACCTTTTAAGATGAACTCTGGATGCTGATTGGGCTTCATGGAGGAGTGGTTCAAGGCTTGCGTCGGAACCGCATGAGCCTCTGATTGGGTGAATGTAAGTAATCTAAGTAATTCAGTTTCCTCAGTTGGATTTCCGCCTAGGCTTCATGTTTTATCCACCGGAAATTTTTTTATCAATAACCTCCTAACATGAGTTGTTAATCTAACTTAATACAAATGTAGCCCGGGAAATACTTAGCCTCACAAGACAGAATAACTGGGGTTCTTAATGTGCAATATATTTTATTTTCAGTTGAGACAGATTAAACAAAGCTGTCTTATTTCTTACTTTTGTTCAAAAATCAGAACATATGTGTACCAAACATTGGGTAACTACTGGTGAGATGTGGCAATCTCCAAAATAACAGAGAATATGCCCAAAAAACGAAAATACAATATATAAAAGACAAGGAAAAGAAATACGGCAGTGGCCTCTGGCTGCACAAAACAAAATGGAGAGAGCTGCATTACACCACACTGATTTAGAGCACATGAAATTGCGATATGACTTATTTTATCAACATTTGCATTCCACAGTAATGTCTCAGTTCCCTCTTAATACTGGAGCACACCAATGATCAGACATCTTATTGTCACGTGCAGGAAATGGCTGCCCTGCACCGCTCATACAGGTTCATTGAACCATCCGTTTCAGAAATACACCATCTTATTAAAATACTGACTGCTTATCAAATAAATGAGAATGTACCGAAATATTTCAACAAGTGATGTATATATTTTCTGCCAAAATTATCTCCTGCAGATAAAACACGTACAGTTCACCTCCAAGTTCAGCACATAGCATAGCAACACAGGAAGAGAACAAGATGTATTTCCGTTCCTGTCTTGGGAAACAATAATCACCTTGAAACACTGCTCTCTGGTGGTCATATTTTGCAAAGCCTGAAACCACCTACCTGAACATATTCAAATAAAAAAAATAAACAAATACAATTACATAACTAAACCAAAATAATTCAATAGCATTGCTACCGTAATACAAAAGAAAAACAACACTTTGAAACAGTACACTTATTCAACCAAAATTTACCACCCAGCTACACAAATTTCATTTCTCTCAGGGAGTATAGATCAATCTAATATTTCTCTTTCACACACAGCCATGAAACATTTTTAAGCTGATCAGTAGAACTGCACCCCATTTAGGGCATACAACATTGACCACTACAATTTTATAGTGACCAGAGACTTCTGGTTAATCAAGTTATTCATTGATATCAGGTTTCAGATTCTACTCATTTAAAACATAAATTAACTAATAAAATGAGTTCAAAGAGATGACATTTTATTAAAATGTGGAAGTTTTTAATTTTCTCCCATACTGTTACAACTATCATTTTGTTAATTCTTTCTAAAAACCAGCCAAATTTTGTGAAAAGCTTTACAAATTTTTACAACAAATAAGCTATTATTTTCAGCTCAATGTGTTCAAAAGAAGCCCAACTGGGTAGAACCCCCAATCTGGCAACATTGACTACATTGCTTTTTGTTTTAATATGAGACAATTTTCTCAGCACTTTAGGAGTGGTCACAGACCCATCTAACCATTTTTGAGCCAAATAACAAAGCTGACCGCCCCTGAGCAGGTCCTTTGGAATTCGATTTATACATTAACATTGCCTCATCAGTGCACAACAGACCATATTATACCCCCAAAACCTCAGAAAAATTAAATTTGTTGTCATGGTCAAAAAAGGTTCTAGAGTAATTTGGGGTTGATGTTTTGTAATTATCTCTTTTAAATTATATTCTGAGATATTATTTTATTTTATTTTTTTAAATTTTTTTTCAAGATTTATTTTTTATTTTCAGATTTTCTTTGTAAAAATCATTGTCATAGTTTTTTGTGGGACTCAGCTCTTTTCAAACAGGATTTTACAGAATTTGCGCCAAACTTCTAGGGGTGGTGCTTCCACAAACAAACAAAAAATGTGTCTAAGCTGACGGAAATATTGTTGCTAACATTCACTAAAGCCGCTAATCAGAGGAACCTTTTTTTTTAAGTAACATAGTACACCCCTGCTCATAGGCCTCTTACTGATCTCTGGCCTCCCTTCCAACTGATCTAGGTAAGTACATTCCTCCACCTAGTTCTCAAAGTCTGTTTAATTATTGTTCTGTTTAGTTCTTTACAAACAGCACAATAAAACACAATCAACATTAGTGAAGGTATCTGGTGTTTATGATGATTTTTTTCACCTTGGTTCTGATTAAAGAGAGCAGTGCAATGACAAAGCAACTGTTGAAGTGATGCCAGAGGCTAAACCATAGAATTATTACCTGAATTGTTCCAAACATCTCTTCTAATAGTTGACTAATGCATGCCTGCTCACCCAGGATAAGCCTCACCAGTACTAGAAACAGCAAATAATAATTTTTGGAACGAGACCAAACTATAAGTTTTCAATAAATCTGTTACAAACCATTGGACACACGTTGGACAAACTGAAAGAGAATCAAACCAAAAATGTTGCAAAAATAAGCACCCCATTGTTCACCAACTGAACTCTGTCTTTCTTCATCTGAAATGCCTTGACTGTGACACTGACTTGGCACAGCGGTGGCTGCTGAGCATTCTAAGTGATGACACCTCAACCTGGAACATTTCAATTTCAACCTGTGATTGCTCCCTGGAGAATGATTTGAATGTTAAGTGTGCCCTCCAATCCAGGCACCATCTAAAAATGTAATCAGAGTGCTATCATCTCCCTGGCAGACTGAGGGTTCTTTTGACTCTATGTGGCAGGCATTCGCGGAGGCCTCATTTCCCCTGCCGGCAGGTGTTCTCTCTGGATGTAATAGGCTTTACATGTGTAATTAACATGTGGCACTACTGCTTGCTACAGCCCCAGACTTCCTCAGGTCTTCTTAACTTTCTTTTTCCTTCTCTGGAGTAATTTCAATCTTTCTTTTTCCCCTTAATAATGAAACACAAAGGCTCCACTCCAACTCATAGTGTTGCTGGAGTAGATGCATAAGTCAATGACAAAACATAGGTGAAGAGAAAATGGCAAGCACTCAGCAGCAAGAGAGGCTTGTTCCTATATAACAAAGTTCTACTACGTGGTGGGATGGGTTGCATTAACAGCTTGCTGTGTGGGCTCACTAATACATCAATACACCCTCTCAAGAAACCTGTAATTAACATGGCTCAGTTAATCAAGAATGAAACAGAAGAAAAGCAGCGGGCTAATTGGAACCGATGTGCTCTGTAATTAGAGGAGTCACACATTGGGATTTTATGAATGAATGACTTTGCCAGCTTTTTTATGGGGCTTCATTACATTGGCCAGAGCTACAAGCACTATTTGCATATATATATGTAAAGGAGACAATATGTTACTGGTCTTTTTGTCTAAACAGCAGATTTTCTCTCCAGGCCTCCTGACTTGGCTTGTGTTAATTAAGTGTGTGGACAAGAATGGAAGGAGGAGAGGAGGGGGAACTCTGAAAAACTCAAAGAGGGAAGTCCAATTATTTTTTTGCTTCCTTATTTTTTTGCCCCAAACCTTTTTTCACCCATATGCAGTTGGCTGTCAGTGGGAAGGAGTTGGATCTGTATTGGAGTTGTTTGATTTCAAGGGGTGGAAAAAAAAATTGCATCTGGTTTAACTGACCCATTTTCCACTAACAACTTTATACTGATCCTAACCGATAGAAATTGCAGGGAAAATTAAAAAGAATGTGTCATTCTTTCAACAATAGTCCTGCACACTTATTTTATTCCACATTTAATCTAGAGATGGAGTTAATGTGATCCAATATTTAATATCGGGACAACGACAGTGATCCAAACAGCATGATCCTGTGTTGAAGGTCTAAATTTGTTTTTCTAGAAGCTGATAGAAAACCTATCACACATGTAAATATTAAAAATAAATTCACTAATGTTGTAAAATGTGCATATCAATCAATATATCAAAAATTGCACTTTCAGTTTGGTGGGTTACTTAAAGTTTAAAGACAGACACTTTTAGCTGAAGCTTACTGTCTGTGGACAGTCTGTTAAAGAGTGAACTCTCTGCTGCTCAGATTTACATTTAGATGTATGTTCCAATGCTGAAAACCAAAATAGAAGACAAATGTTTCTTAAATGTTTTCTGATGGATAAAAAAAATTCAGATGAATCTTCTTTGAAACATAATCTTAACTCAGCCACACTGGAGGTTTTTCTTGCATGAAAAGCCATTTTTAGCTAATGCAACTGTATCTTTGTAAAATTCGAGCTTGCAACTTGATCAGGCTCCTCCAGCACTTTATTTTGTTTTCATTTTTGAAGGGTGTTAATTAGAGGAGGACTCACTGGTCTGCTATGGATCCTTTTCTTTCCACACAAACCTGCTTGGCCCTAGCAAAGCAGGGAAGGAGAACTGAAAGTTAACTTTCCATGCCCGCAAGGTCCAGCCCATACTGCCCCCCACCACCAAAAGAACAAAAGTGGAGCCCATGGCTAGTGATTCTCCAGAGATCACCAACACTACCAGAGAGGAGTCTACTTAAGGTGAACATCCCCAGAGTGGAAGCAGTTGAGAAAAATCAGACCAGCAAAGCATTGTGAGCACCTTGCCAGTAGCCCAATACCTGGTGAAGCCCCTGGTCAAGAATGAATAACATTTATTTTCATTATCTGTTACCATAATGGGGGTAAGAGACAGGCTCAGAGTGCACACAGATTACACATAACACGCAGACACAACAACAGATAATGTTTTCAATGTTTTTCTTTCAAGAAATTAATTGATTGGATCAACATCCCTGTCTGGGATGCTTACATCTTTTATTGGATGCTATGTGGCTGGATTGATTTTTCCTAATACTTTTGTATTTATGTTGTGTAACCCTAGACACAGGATGCATAACCCCAGACACAGGGTGGTTTACAACAGGGAGTAGCAAATTAATATCACAAACGCAGAAATAACACAACAACTGAAGCCAGAAATTCCACAGGAGTTTAAAAGGAGGTGTTGTGGTTGCAGAGCAGGAGCAAAGAGGAGAGAGAGAGAGAGAAGGAGAAAGTTCAAACTGTTAAAATGATTAACCTGGCTGTGGTCACCCCAGGTTCCTTTTCTAAATAATGTGGTTTTTCTATCAAAGACTTCTGTTATAGTAAAACGACTCTTGTATTTCATCTAAAAGGCAGAGGGAGTTTTACAGCTTCAGTACTGAATTCTGAAACACAACAACACGATAGGTAGATTTCAAGATACCATAGAGCCAGTGGTGTAGCCCAGGGTATACACGGGTATACGGTGTATACCCATTTTTTTTCAGTCAGCATTGCGTATACCCACTTCTAAATCCTCCCTGATGCGCACCATTTAGCAGTATCTGCAAGCCAAATAGTGACAGGTCGGTCGTAAATGACACGCCTCTTAGAGTCGGGTCTTTGAAATGAACGACGGGAGTCGGCTCCTCACTGGAGGCCTTTTTTGTTTTTTGTATCTGAAAGCTGCATGGAGCTGCTTCTGTCAGCAAGCAGACAGGGAAGAGCAACTGCTCAACCCTGACACAGAGCAGAGCACCTATGGAGCAATATTTGTGCCTTTTGTTTGAGCGTGCAGGAACCAATCCGAGAGTGCAGTGAGACAAGTATTCAGCGTTTAAACATCAAACGCGCGGGCTCAAAACCTGTTTGGCGCGTGCTCAAATCTGATAAACTCTTCTCAACCCACTATCCTTGTGCTCGGTTCCGTGTCTTCTCTCGTGCGCTCGACCTGATCCTTACACGCTCAACACCAGCTGTGCGCTCACTCTGCTGTTTCTCCGCTCGCTCAACTCTGTGCGCTCGTGACTTCAAAAACTGTCCACATCACCAGCCAATCACAGACAGGTTTCTTTCCATCCAATCGGAGTATGGCTTGCAAATACTGCATTCAGATGGATTAAATCAAAATGCTGCTGCTTGTGGCAGAAATTACTAAACATAACGGTCGGATTGAAGAACAAAAAAAATCAACCAATAAACAGTTTAATACTTTAGCCTAAAATATTTAGTTTAAAATAATTCATTGAGTTACTAGGTGAGGTGTGAAATTTGTTTTTGTCTCTTTTCTTTCCAGCTTCTGAGAGGTGATGCAAAAGTTTCTTGCAATCATAAGTGTTATATATTGGGAAATGTTGGGAACGGAACTATGTTTAAGTGTTGTTGCCTCACCGGGGACCTGTTTTACTGTGGCACCTCACAGGTTGTACTGTTCAGTGTGTTGGGCGACTTTTCTTAAGTAAAATAACAACCAAGCAAGTTCCCTGCCTCCGTGTGGATTAATTGGATTTACACCTACACACTCGGTTACTACACTGGCGACGAGGATTAAAACTGTGAAGCAGACAGGAATTTTAAAACGGAGAAATGCACTCTTAAGCCATGTCAACTGTCGGGACGCTCAGTGAGTATGTGGAGGCTGACGGGGATTGGGTGGAATATGTCGACAGACTGCAGCACTTTTTCGTGGCAAATGACATAAATGACCAGTCAAAACAACGGTCAATTCTTCTCAGTGTATGCGGTGCCAAGACCTACAAACTGATCCGTAACCTGGCGTCACCACGGAAACCGGGAGAGTTAAGCTTCCAGGACATAGTTAAGCTAGTGCAAGACCACCATAAACCCAAGCCGTCAGTGATTGTGCAGCGTTTTAAATTCCACACGCATTCACGCAAGCAGGGAGTGTCAGTGCCTGCATTTGTGGCGGAACTCAAAGCTTTATCACAGCACTGTGAGTTTGGAGATGTCCTGAATGACATGTTGCGCGACAGATTAGTCTGTGGAATTAATGACAACAGTATTCAACGTCGGTTGTTGAGTGAAGCCAAGCTCACTTACAAAAAAGCGCTGGAGATCGCCCAGGCAATGGAAACCGCAGCAAATAACACCAACGATATTCAACAGGCAAGGGGTGGAGCGCCGCAATCTGACGCTGTGCATCACATGACCAAAGAAAAGAAGGGTAAGCAGCAAAAGTCCGTGGAGTGCTACCGTTGTGGGGGCCCACACTTTGCAATTGACTGTGGTTTCAAAGACTGTGTGTCACAACTGTGACAGAAGAGGGGTCACATAGCCAAAAAAAGACGGAATGGGGTGGAAAGCAAAACAAGTCTGCACATCACCTGCAAGAAGAGGAGGAGCCCCAGGGAGAGGAAGAGTCTTCTTATAACATGTTCAATCTTCATGCAATCAGCCAGCCCAGGGCAGAGCCCATCTACGCTACACTGAAGGTGAATGGTGCTGATCTGAAAATGCAAGTGGACATGACAGGGCTTCATTGTCTGTGCTGAGTGAAAACACATATCACCAACTTTAGAAAGCAACAAAAGCACCTGTTTTAAAAAAGTCGGACGTAAAACTGAGAACATGCACGGGTGAGTGCATTTCCATCATTGTAGCAATTGAGGTTGACATTGATTATGAAGGACAGAAAGCGGCAGTGAAGCTGTTAGTGCTCCAGGGGGAGGGGCCTAGTCTGCTGGGTCGTGATATCCTACAGAAAATTCGCTTACAGTGGGGGAACATCTGGGGAGAAGTGAAACACATGACAGCAGTGCAAGACATAATTGCCAAGTACTCAGATGTTTTCAAGGATGAGCTGGGCACCCTTCGTGGCACCACAGTGAAATTGCCCATGAAACCCAAGGCTCAACCTCAGTTTTACAAACCACGTCCAGTGCCATACGCCATGAGGGTTAAAGTGGAGGCGGAGTTAGAGCGGCTGCAGCAAGCGGGGGTGATCGAGCTGGTGGAATTCTCCAACTGGGCCGCGCCCATAGTACCGGTGATGAAGGAAGATGGTGGAGTGCGAATCTGTGGGGATTACAAACTGACAATTAACCAGGCTTCCCAACTCAACACATACCCTCTACCTCGAGTGGAGGATTTGTTTGCAACGTTAGCGGGCGGCCAGACATTCACCAAGCTGGATATGAGTCATGCGTACCAACAGCTTCTGCTAGATGAGGAATCAAAACAATATGTGGCCATTAACACGCATAAAGGGCTGTTAAAGTACAACCGCCAGGCATTTGGTGTCGCATCCAGCCCAGGTATTTTCCAACGCACGATGGACAACCTGTTTCAGAACCTCCCGCATGTAGCAGTGTACCTGGATGACATTTTGGTCACAGGAAGTAAGGAGGAGGAACATATGCGGAAACTTGACCAGGTACTGAGGAGACTGTCTGAGGCGGGACTGCGCCTCAAGCGTAGTAAGTGCGTTTTCCAAGTTCAAAGTGTCACATACCGGATTTCGGCTCAAGGTCTGTCCCGAAGTGGAAGAGAAGGTGCGGGCGAAAAAGGAGGCCCCGAGCCCGAAGAATGTAGCAGAGCTCAGGTCCTTCCTGGGGTTAGTCAACTATTATGGTAAATTCTTACCTGATCCCTCCACGGTACTGGCCCCGCTCTACAAGCTGCTGCACAAAGACAGTTCGTGGAAATGGCAGCAGGCCCAAGAAGAGGCATTCCAGCAGGTAAAGAGACTGTTGCATTCAGACCGACTGCTGGATCACTTTGACCCAGCTAAGGAGGTCGTCCTGTCTTGCGACGCGTCCCCTTACGGCGTGGGGGCGGTCCTTTCACACCGAATGGAGGATGGAACTGAAAAGCCCATTAGCTATGTATCACGCACACTGACCATAGCAGAAAAAGGGTACTCACAACTCGAGAAAGAGGGACTGGCGGTAGTATTCGCTGTGAGACGGTTTCACCAATACCTGTATGGTCGCCGTTTTGCAATTTTCACAGACCACAAGCCCTTGATGGGGCTGTTCAGTGAGTTAAAAGGCATTCCCCCCCATGGCATCTGCAAGAATCCAGTGGTGGGCACTGACCCTGTCAGCATACCAGTATCACATAGTGTATAGGGCAGGTAGGGAAAATGGAAATGCTGATGCTTTCAGTCGCTTACCACTCCCTGACACTCCAGGCCACACTGTTTTCCCACCAGAGACAGTTTCTCTGATGGACAGACGGGCAAACACCCCAGTGACCGCAAAGCAGATCAAAACATGGACTGAGAGGGATCCGGTGTTATCAAAAGTAAAGAGGTGGGTGATGCAGGGCTGGCCAGTGGCAGTCAGAGAGGAGAGATTCAAGCCATATGCTAAGCGCAAGTCAGAACTGAGTGTTCTGGATGGCTGTATCCTCTGGGGCTCCAGAGTGATCGTCCCCCTACCAGGGCAGGCACAGGTGATGGATGCCCTGCACGATGCCCATGTTTCTCGAATGAAAAGCATGGCCAGGTCATTTGTGTGGTAGCCTGGGATGGACAGTGCTTTAGAAGAGAGGGTCAGGAAATGTTCACTATGCCAAAGCAACCAGAAGATGCCGGCGGCAGCCTCACTGCACCCGTGGCAGTGGCCTGGCAGTGCTTGGTCCAGGCCTCACCTGGATTTTGCAGGTCCGTTTATGGGCCAGACCTTCCTGGTGCTGGTGGATGCACATTCAAAATGGCTTGATGCACACCTCATGTCAAAGATGACAGCGGCCGGCACCGCTGATAAGCTCAGAAGCATCTTTGCCATACACGGCTTACCAGACACCGTGGTGACAGACAATGGTCCCACTTTCACCAGTGATGATTTCAAAGAGTTTATGGAGAAAAATGGGATCAGACATGTCTGCTCCCTATCACCCCGCTTCAAATGGACTAGCTGAGCGAGCTGTGGAAACGCTGAAAGATGGATTGAGAAAAATGACAGGAATATATTGTTATATATTGGGAAATATTGGGGACTGAACTATGTTTAAGTGTTGTTGCCTCTTCAAGGCTTGAAGTAGGGTTTAAATCAACAGGATCAACACTTCAATTCAACTGGTATATTTGACGAGTTTTGATGGTCCCCTTGGCATTACCTTTATCTCTTTCTATAGATTCTCTTTCTCATTCAATTCAGGACTTTCCATATGCCTTATCATCTAGGTCTATATTGAAAAACCTACAGTAAAGTAATGAAATGTTGATTCTGGATGTAGTGTAGGAATTCCTTCAATATAAACCAAAGGAAATTTTGCCAGAAGCTGGAAAAAAACTTTAAAATATTTCCTTGAGCTACTACGTGAGGGGTGAAAATACTCTCGTTTTTTAATCTAAACATTTTAGCCTAAAATATTTTAGCCTAAATATTTTAGGCTAAAATGAGTAAACACTACTGATGGATTTTAGGGTAAACTAAATAGAGCAGTGTTACATGTCAATGTTTCTTCCTTTTTTATATAGTGTCCTGTCTGGCAATGTGGCAATAAGAGTTGTTGTCTTAATGCTAAAAAGAGCCCAACAGATTTTACTCTCACAAGTGGAACATTATCGTTTTTGCCACAGTGCTCTGCTTGATTTATATATGTAAATAGTTTTTGTCAAGATTCTTGTCAGCCAGTCCGCTCTTCCTATTCGCCATCCGTCCAACCCTTTTCCAAAGGCGGAGGATTCCATCAACATTACTATGGTGCCCGATACATATGACTTACGTCTGGTTTTTAGTAAAAGTAAGGCCAGTTCCCTACCCCCGTATCGCCCCTACGATTGCGCCATCGACCTTTTACCTGGTGCTCCTTTACACACCAGCTGACTCTATAACATCTCGAGGTCGGAACATCAGGCGCTCGAAAAATACATAGGAGAGTCCTTCGCTGCAGGGTTAATTCGTCCTTCCTCCTCTCCACTTGTCGCAGGGTTTTTCTTTGTAAGCAAGAAAGATGGATCCCTCCGTCCGTGTATTGACTACCGAGGGCTAAATCAGATCACTATTAAAAATAAGTATCCTCTTCCTCTCTTGTCCTCTGCCTTAGAACCTGTCTAGGATTTGGTAATTTTCACCAAACTTGACCTGCCCAATGCTTATCACCTGGTCCGAATCCATCAGAGGGATGAGTGGAAGACGGCTTTCAAGACTCCCCTTGGCCATCTCGTCATGCCTTTTGGGCTTTGTAATGCCCCGTCTGTCTTTTAGGCCCTTGTGAACGATGTCCTTTGGGACTTTGTGAATGTTTTTGTTTTCCTCTATTTAGACGACATTTTGATTTACTCTTGAGATCCCATCCAGCAACGTCTAGTTTTGCAACTCCTGCTCGAGAACCGCCTGTTTGTGAAAGCCGAGAAATGGAAATTTTACAAGCCCTCTGTCTCGTTTCTCGGACTTATTTTAGAAGGCGGACAAGTCAGATCTGACCCAAGTAAGATCAAGGCCGTTGTAGAGTGGCCGACCCCTGACTCTAGAAAGCAGTTGCAGCGCTTTTTAGGATTTGCTAACTTCTACAGGAGGTTCATCAGAAACTATAGCCAGATCTGCCTTCCACCTGTACCTTTGGAGCTCTCCGTTGGGACTTGGAGGATCGCATACACCAGGCCTTACAGCTAGATCCGGATCCTGGTACCGGGCCAGCCAGATTAACCTATGTCCCCAGATCCGTTCGTCCTGATGTTCTGTGCTGGTGCCATGACTCGAAGTTTTCGGCGCACCCTGGAATCTACAGAACCCAGTCACAGGTCTCTCATCAGTTTTGGTGGCCCTCATGGAGTAAAGATGCCCGTGAATACGTCCGTGCCTTTCCTGTCTGTGCCCAGAACAAACCCTCCAATCAACCTCCTACTGCCCCTCCAAACGCCCCTGGTCTTACATTGCTGTAGACTTCGTTACTGGACTCCCTTCCTCACAGGGCATGACAACAATGCTGACAGTAGTCGACCGGTTCTCTAAGTCCTGCCAGCTCATCCCCATCCGTAAGCTGCCCCACAAACTGCCCAACTTCTCAAATCGGGAATGCAGTATGATGTGTTTTACTGAGACGTGGCTCAGGATCATATCCCTGACTCCAAAGTCTATCTGCTGGGCAATAGGAGCAGACAGATTTAAAGAGCAGCATTAAAAGAAAAAGAGTTAGATTGGCAGTGCCTGTCAACAACAGATGGTGTCAACCAGCACACATTACTGTGAAGTGTCATCTGAAGTGCACACATTGAACTATTGGCAGTAATATTTCATCCATATTATTTGCAAGGGTTGTTTTGGTGGTTGTTTACATTCCACCCAAGCTGTTGCCAACAATGTATGTGATGTCATCAGTAGTTGTTGCCAGGATACAAATACAATACCCCAATTATTTTGTGGCAACATCTGGTGATTTTAATCATGGCTCACTCTCTTCTACACTGCCAATAGTTTGTCAGCTGCTAAACCAGAGAAAACAACACATTGGATTTGTTTTACACAAATGTCAAGGATTCATATATTCCCAAATCAAGACCTCCTTTGGGTAAATCAGATCGCAACCTTGTTTTTCCTTTGTTCAGATTATAAATCCCTTGTCAAGACACTACCTGTAACAAAAATGGCTGCGAGAAACTGGTCACAGGAAGCTGAAGAAGTCCTACAGGGTTGTTTTGAAACTTTTTTTCAAAACAACCCTGTGGGCTTGTTTTCAGCTGTGCAGAGCAGCTCTGTGGGATTCTGCAGCACCTCTTGAATCTAAGTTTGACCCAAGAGAAGGTACCGGTACCAAAAAAATACTCACCTATCACTTATAAATGACGACTACATGTCATGTTTTGTGATGAACCCAAACACAACCACGCACAGAGTTCGGTTTTGTGAGTTTATTGAAGATGATGAATTGTAGAAGATGAAGACCAGAGTTCAGACCAGACGGAGGCAGGAGGCTGTTAGTGGCTGGGGCTGGCAAGCTGGACGGAGCCAGAGCATGGAGGCAGCAGGACCAGCAACACGGCAGAATGGAGACTTGAGAACCAGAACTTGACAGCAGCACAGCAGGGTGGAAACTAGGAACCAGAACTTGACAGCAGCACGGCAGAGTGGAGACTTGGAACCAGAACTAGCCCAGCAGTATTACCGGAGTGAGATCAGAACCAAAACCACAGCAGGCAGGCGGAGATGAAGGGACTTCAGGCTGGACGAGAACTGGATGAGGTGGGCAGCAGTAACAGAAGTTAGCAGAGGTAAACAGTACAATCTGACAGGGAAGAGCTAACTGAGGGAGGTTTAAATAGTAGTGATGACAGGTGGAAAGAGTCCTGGCTTGATTAGTGGCTGACAGGTGTAGATGATTAGTGGAGCATGGGATCTGGAGCAGTATGGGAGGCTGAGAGTGCCCTGAAATGTCAAGCTGCACCATGACACTACAGACCAGTTGCCCAGACATCCCACATCATGAAGTACCTGGAGAGACTCCTGTTGGCCCACCTGGGTAAGCAAATGAACACATATCAGGACCCCCTGCAGTTTGCTTGTCACCGTGGGGTTGGAGCTGAAGACACCATCATACACTTGACACTGTCTCTCTCCCTCCCCCGTTCAGGACCTAAAAGCTACACCATCATAGCATCTCCAGACCTTCTGTGTTACAATAACGCACAGTCTACTGTGTATTTAGCTAAATAATATATATATATATATATATATATATATATATATATATATATATATATATATATATATATATATATATATATATATATATGTGTGCTGTCAGTTAAACGCGTTATTAACGGCGTTAACGCAAACCCATTTTAACGGCGACAATTTTTTTGTCGCCGCTCGTCAAAACACACACACCGTTCCCTAATGTTTTTTTCCCCCGCCGCGCTCTCCGGACTGTGTTTCTTTTACCCTCGGCGCTTTCCGTAGTTTCAAGAGTGCTAGAAAACTGTAGCAAAACACACCCGCCCCGAAGGGTTTCTTTTACCCTCGGACACATGCAACTTTGGGCTTATTTTTTCTAAAAGCGCTTCTAAATTTCATGAGTCACGGGTTGCGGGTTTTTTTGGGCACGTTTCTGAAAGTGAAATCGCTTATTTGGGCTCTAAAATAAGTGATGAAACAGCGGTTATTATGAGACCTGCCTGCATTACATTTGAGTGTATCCAGCTGAAATATCCCTCCGCCATAGGAGCCGACGGTAGTAAAGGCAGACAGAGCAACTCTGCACGTATTTTCTGCAGTTTACGGGGCAATAACCGGTGATAACTGCTGAAAGTAGATTACATGGTGCAGATCACTATTTTATCAGACATTGATTCTGAAGATGAGCTTTTACACATTGATAAAATTGCAGAAACCCCAACCCATAAACCGTACTTTAATGCTTCGTAATTTGTTTTCTCTGTATTTGACAAACTAAGGCTGAATCACGTTGCCAAACGAAGGACCTGGAGTTACTAAACAGTCTCATTCAGGGTACTAAGCCCCTGCCCAGTTGCAAGCAAAGTGTAAGACTGGAATGACCTGTAATGTTGTTGGTGTGAAAGCTCAGAATTAGATGTGTGAGAGAGAGAGTGAAGAAATGAACAAAACTTATGACTTTATTGAAATGTACAATTTTTATTAATTTATATGTTTATGCATAACACCGTGTCTAGCTTTGTTTAAGAGGCAAAAAAATATATATATCGGCATGAAAACAGGTATTTATTTACACATTTGTTTACACACTGTGTAAACATCAGGGCGTCATGATTAGTCATTTAGCGATTATAGTCCAGAGTTTAACATTTGGCACCAGGATGTTTTCATTCCAATTCTGAAAAGTGCTTGAAAAAAAAAAAGTTTGTACAAGCATGTATTTTATTAGTGTCATTTATTGCAAAATTGCACATTAAAATGCCCAAACAGGCTATTACACTTTCAGAAATAAAAGGATAAAATATGCGATTAATCTCGAGTTAACTATAGACATTATGCGATTAAAATTTTTAATCGTTTGACAGCACTAATTCCAAGTCAAATTCCTTGTAAGTGCATACCTACTTGGCAATAAACTTGATTCTGATACACCTGCTTCAACAAACACAAATGTCATCTAGACAAAGCAGGCAACCCTAACCCAGAAACTCCAGAAAACTCAGGTGGAGACCTCAACAATTGCCTGGATCAATGAGTACCTGACAAACAGACCACAGTTTGTGAGTTTGAAGTATTATGTCTCTAAACAGGTAGTCAGCAGCACAGGAGCGCCACAGGGGACTGTACTCTCAGCACTCATTTTCACTCTGTACACTTCAGACTTCTAGCACAAGTCTGACTACTGTCATCTACAGAAATACTCAGATGACTCTGCAGTTGCTGGGTGCATCAGAGATAGACAAGAGAATTAGTACAGAGAGCAGGTAGGCCACTTTGTGGCATGGTGTGCAATTATTTCAACTTCAATGTTGTCATGATTTATCTTACATGAACCCGGATAGAGCACACACACACACAGAGCTTGTTTTGAGAATTTATTGCAAGTTGTGGGTAGTGGATGCTGAGAACCAGAGTCACTTACTGGACGGGAGTTGAAGGGTGTAGGAGCTGGCTGACTGGATCGGACTGGAGATGACAGACTGGATCTGGAGTCCGACTGCTAAAGCCCTGTGATGGACCAGCGACTGAGTTCCTTGGACGCTGGGGCTACAGAAGTTCCAAACGGAGCACAACAGAGTTCCTTGGGCGCCGATGCTGCAGTAAATCCCACAGGGCAACAGAGAGAAGTCCGGGAGGCGCTTGGCTGCTGCAGAACCAGGACTGCAGACTACTGGACAACGAAGATGAAGGAGCAAAACTCCAGCAGTGC
Source organism: Fundulus heteroclitus (assembly GCF_011125445.2). Taxonomy (NCBI): domain Eukaryota; kingdom Metazoa; phylum Chordata; class Actinopteri; order Cyprinodontiformes; family Fundulidae; genus Fundulus; species Fundulus heteroclitus. Next base: position 47,441,810 of record NC_046372.1, read on the forward strand.
AGCATAACAGGTACTTATCTTGGCAGACGAGAAGCAAGACGTGACAGACGAGAACTGGACTTGACAGGCTTGGAGATAAAGGAGACTGAAGCAAACTGGACTTGACAGGCTTTGCGTTGAGGAAGACTGCAGACGAGCTGGCGACGAGGAACAAACTATGGTGAGTTTTATAGCCAGGTGAGCAGGTGGAGCCAGTCATGGTTAATTGCAGCCTGACAGGTATGCCTAATTAGGACTGCACTGGAGGAGAAGGAGCCAGGAAATGTTCAGGGTGCAGCCAGCCAGGCACTCTGTTTAACTTTTGCCAGTCGCAAAAGTTAAACAGACTGAACTCATTAAGAAGCAACAAGAGCTATTAAAGACGAACTTCAAGGCAGAAGTCGTGAATACGCAGCTCGACAGTGTGCACTCAAAGCCACAAGGGGGAGTCAGAGTCAAACAAAACAAATGGCAGCCGAATCAGACGTTTAAAAAAACCCGACCCTGCACAAGGTGAGGAGACGCAAAAGGTCACGCATTTCTCCAATGTCCAGCAAGAGAAGTCATATGCAATAACTGCAAAAAGAAAGGACATTTTGCAAGGGTGTGCAAATCAAAGAAAGTGCATGAAGTACATGTGGCAGCAGTCTCAGAAGATGCATCTTCAGAGGAGATTGCATTTTTAGGAACATTGTCAAGTGATTCTGCAGACAGTCCATGGATGACAGAAATAAAAATTTACAATAAGAGTGCAGCGTTTAAAATTGACACTGGTGCTGATGTGACTGCAGTCCCAACACATATGTATGAGAAGGGACAGTACAGTGAACTACAGAACACTAAAAAAGTGCTCATGGGGCCAGGTAGATCACAACTAAAGGTAAAAGGAAAATTCACAGCTACTTTGCAAAGAAAAGACAAACACGTAATGGAAGACATTTATGTGGTTGAAGGACTAAATACACCTTTGCTCCGTAGGCAAGCAGTGATAGCACTTCAACTAGTTGCAAGGCTTGATGTAACTACTTTGGACTCTAAAGAGACTATTAAAAAGGAGTTTCCAGAGCTCTTTTCAGGACTAGGCACAATGAAAGGAGAATACAACATCGTTCTCAAACCTGGAGCACAACCATTTTCAGTTTCAACACCCAGGCGTATCTCTCTCCCTCTACTGCCAAAAGTAAAAGAGGAGCTAAATCAAATGGAGCAACAAGGAGTCATCTCCAAGGTGGAGCAACCTACAGAATGGTGTGCACCTATGGTGGTGGTTCCAAAGCGCACAAGTGAACGTGTTAGCCTAGAACTGGTTCGGGGGCAATTGAATGCCCAGGTTAGGGCAGCATGGTCGGTGTAAATGGTAAACTTAATACCCTCTACAAAGTATCTCCATTTTTCTACTGCCCAAACAACTACCAAGCATTCCTTCTCTGAGGTAGAGTAGTTATGTTCTGCTCCCTTTAATGATCTTGAAGCAAAAGCAATAACCTTTTCTCCATCAGGAGTTGGTTGGACTAGGACGGCCCCCAGACCAACATCACTGGCGTCTGTATGGATTTCGAAAGGTAACTCGAAATCTGGCTGTCCTAATATGGGTGATTCACCCAAAGCTTTTTTCAGCATTATGAAAGCACGCTGGCAGTCCACTGTCCAGTCCCACTTAGCATCTTTTTTAAGCAGTTGATAGAGAGGTGTAGCTATTTCTGCAAAGTGTGAAATAAACTTGTGGTACCAGCCTACCATCCCAAGGAATCTCTGAAGAGTTTTCTGGTTAGTCGGAGTCGGATAAACAGTAATGGCATGTTTTTTTTTTCTGGATCCACTTGAACACCTTCCGCTGATACACTGTGTCCCAGAAACTTGAGTTCTTTCTGTAAAAAGTTACATTTTTTAAGGTTGAGGGACAAATTAGCGCAGTGGAGCTTTGCGAATACCATGTCCATGTCCTTCAAGTGTTGCTCAGCAGAGGCTGAGAAAACAATCACATCCTCGATGTACACACAGCAGATCTTTCCCCGTAGATCTCCTAAAACTTTCTCCATTAAACGTTGAAAGGAGGCACCAGCGTTTTTTAATCCGAATGGCATGCACTTAAATTGATAAAAACGGAATGGGGTTATAACAGCAGTTTTTGCTTTGCTATCCTCTGCCACTGTCATCTGCCAATATCCAGACTTCAAATCCAGGGTGCTGAAAATGTTTGCTCCTGTCATCGACTCCAATAACTCATGGATGATGGGCATGGGATACGCATCTTGTAGAGTTTTAGTGTTCAAAGCTCTGTAATCCACACAAAATCGAAAATATTGGTCTGGCTTAGGAACAAGGACAACTGGAGATCCCCATGAAGATTGAGATGGCTCTCTGATATCATCTTTGAGCATTGCTTCAATCTGTTCTTTTATTATTTGTCGCTTGAAAGGAGACACCCGGTAAGCTCTACAGCGAATGGGTATTTCATCTGTGGTTATTATTCTGTGCTCTTCCACAGATGTTCTACCCAAAATCCCTGAGCATACAGATGGCCAGGCCTTCAAAAGGTTCTGGACTTCTGGCGGATGTCGTGTCTGTGATAAATACGACTCTATGTTAGGTATGTTGTCCTCTTCCCTTGGCAGAGCCAGGATCAGATAAAGTGAAGAAGGACTAGCATGCACAGGTGATGTGGCATCGGCTGAAGATGAAAAAGGATAAAAGGTATAACCCTTTGGTCCATTTACCCCGTAGGTGTGGTCACCTAGGTTGATAATGGCAGAAGTTTTGGTCAAAAAGTCGAGACCTAGGATGACGGGAAAGGTGAGGTTGTTATCCTCCACCACAAAGGTCTCTGAGACCACATCATCTCATGCCAACCATAAATGATTGTTGCTTTCCCCAAAGCACTATAGGTTTTGCCATTGGCAAGTGCAAACTTCTGGTTGTCAGCAGGCTTCAAAAGTTCACCTTCTCGTGCAATTATTTTCCACTGACTATGTCTCATCAGGGAATAGGTGCAAGCTGTATCCAGTACAGCGTTATACATCCTGCCGCGCACCTCTATGGGAACATGAAGGAGGGAGGAAGCAGGCCCTCGCTGAACAACAGATACAGAGTCGGCTGCCTTTCTGGGATTCCCCTTAGGTCTTGCTGGGCCTTTTCCTTTGGCTTTGTGCTGATCCACTTTCCCCCAGTAGATTTTAACACCAGCACAGTCTTTTTCAACCTGGGATCCCACCTTTATTAGTTGATCCATAGAGTTGACTGTGCCTCGCAGGAAGCCTGCTATCTTCGGATTGCAGTTGTTTAAAATCCTCCTCACAAGTTCTGTCTCACTGATGTCTGGCTTCCATCTTAGACACAGTGCTTGATACTCAAAGGCGAAATCTCTCAGGCATTGCTCTGGCAACTGGACCACGTCTCTTAACTTCTCTCCCACCTCTGTCAGATAGTCTGGAGGTAGAAAGGCAGTGAAAAAGGCATTTTTAAATTAAATCCAGTTGTGTATCTTGTTTTTAGCCACACTCCACCAGTACCGAGCAGATCCTTTTAAGACAGCTGTTAAGGCTCCCAATAATTCAGGGTCAGACAGGGGCCTTACTGTTAGAAATGTCTTACACTGATCAATGAAATTTAAGACATAAGAAACCTCTCTTGCACCCTCAAATGTAGGGTACTCCATGTGCACAGGGGGTTTGGAATAAACTACAGATGTTCTGCTTGACGTAGGACCTGTTAGGTGGGAGGCCGATGCCGGGAGGTCTACGAACCCATAGTTTGTTGATGGCATGACTGGAACTGCTCCTGGAGGAATGTAGTTCGATCCATCCTTGGGGGGTGTGAAGGTCCAAGGCTTCCTTGTGGTGCTCTTTGAACCGGTAGGGCTAAAGGTGGAGACGATGTTCCAGGGACAGTATGTTTCATGGTAGAGTAGAGATGGTCAGATGGCACAGTGAGACTTGGTCTGACACTATCAAGGGAATGTACAGCTGTAAAGAGTCTGGCGCGCTTCAACCTCTCTATCTCAGCCTTCCACTTCTCATCTCGTCACAGCAAACAGTCTACTACCTTAGTTTCCCACTCCTGAAAGGCTGTGTTCATATATTGTTTCAGGGCCTCAACATTTTTATCTATATATGCCCTGATGTTTTGCTCCCTATTCAAAGCACTGTCTACCGACGCCCGGAAATCTTCTTCTAGTGAGCCAATCCTAACCCCCATGTTGGTTAAATCATTCCTAAACCCATTGATGTCTGACATATTAAGGTTTTCTTCCTGGTCCTCTTCTCTGTCTTCAACTTCATTATCTGATATGTAAAGTGAGCTAATCAGAGAAGTTATTTCCTCCACAGGATTTCTCCTTGTAACCCAGGCTTCTCCCCCTCTGTTGCTAATTGCCTCTTCCTGATCTACAAAAAGACCTGCTCCTTTTTCTTCTTCATCATGACCACTATCTCTTTCCTCAGCAGGTTGTGATTGAGAAGTGATGTTATCCATCTTGGAAAACAAACAAACACTCAAAACAAATAATCAAATCTACGACAGGATTCTCTTAAGGGTATCCTCTAATATAGCACAAAACCTGAAATTATATTATCCTGGGCCCCATACTGGCCACCATTTTGTAACATTCATGCTTGATTAAAAGCAGAATTTACAATATGACGGGGATCTGTCACAGGAAATCAGGTAAAAAATGCCACACCATTAATTTGAAAATAAAGTGATTAACTAGACACTCATTAAGAATTTTGTTGATTTTTAACCACAATTATTTATTAAAAAACGTCATAATAATACTAAATAATGATGGTTATATGGATAAATAGCTCAATAACAAAAAAAATCCTTCCAAAAGTAATTATGTTTAATTCCAAACACTTATTTGACTCAGCAAAGCAACTCAAAAAAATAAAAATCCAAAATTTTCCGATCCTTTTATCTTTAAGAATAAAGTCCGTAACGGAGTTCCATATGCTCCAAAACCAAAACAAAAACCTTGGAATATGTTTTTCCCCTTCGAGTCCAAAGTCCCGTTCAAAAAGAAAAAATCCAAACGTCAAAATCCCATCCAAAAAAGATAGGAAAAAAAGAGTGGTGCCACTAAAAATCCCCAAAAAGAAAAATAAAGTCCAAATCTCACCAGCCGCGTCTTTCTTTCCCCTTGGTAGCGTCTCTAGCCTCGGGCGGCGTCCTTTTGCACCGGGTTGCATCTTCTAGCTCCAAACTCCAATCAGGTTTCAGAATACACGTGTCTGTGGCGCTGGGATGAACCTTGATTTCCGTGTTATCTATTTCCTAACACTTAATCAAAACAAAACATAAATCTCCCTCTGCACAGATCTGAGCGTGTGCGTCTTTCTTTTTTTTTACCTGTCGACCTCTCGCACCGCGCACACGCCCCTTTTTATCCACTAATTACATTCACCCGTTTGCTACTTGCCCAGCATCAGTTTTAATCAGTGGAGATTCGAAATCATTTTAATAAAGGAAAAATCAACAACTGTTCTATCCAACAGTTTGTTACCTTTTCCTACTTTAATGTCTTTACGCAAAAGAAGAACATAGTGGTTATGTTACAACGTGGGCTTGTGAGAGATTTGCAGAGTTTTTGATTGGGAAAGACTTTCACATTCAAACTGATCACAAACCACTTGTTCCACTGTTCGGCTCAAGAACTCTGGATGAACTTCCTCCACGTATTCAGCGTTTGAGAATGAGACTCATGAGATTTTCATTCACAATCTCACATGTAGCAGGCAAGGAAATAGCCACTGCAGATGTTCTATCAAGAGCACCAGTTGCACATTCTAGGGATCATCTTCACCAGGAGGAGATTGACCTCTACGCAGACGCCATAGTTGCAAGCATCCCGGCTACTGAGAAGAGACTCAAAGAAATACAAATGCACCAGGACAAGGATGCAGTTCTGCAACAACTGAAGCAGTTTTGCATAAGTGGTTGGCCAAACAAATTTGACATTGAAAATACTTTTCAACCCTACTTGAAAAGTCTTATTTTGTGTAGAGCCCAAATGAAGAGAAAAGGGAATATCTCCCAGTTCTTCTTAAAGAGGCAAAAACCAGGGCCAGACCAGGACCAGACAGTACCCTGCGGCAGTGACCATCCTGGAGAAGCCAGCCAGGAGAAACCAGGCCCAAGTGCATCACCAGCAGGTTAGAGGCTGTGACAGAGAGTTATTAAGTAGTAAAATCCAATAAGCCTAATTCTAAAGGTTTGCATGATGCTTTTTGCATTTTTTATTGTGTCTGTTTATGCATTTCACTATTAAGTTCCAGAGAGAGATGAGGGTGATATAGATTCAGAGTCCGACTCTGGGGAGGAAGACAGTGAAGCAGAAGGAAATGGCACTGAACTCCCCCCACCCAGCACAACCTATTGCACACCAAAAGGACCAGTTGGTAGGCACACACTACCCATGTTATGCTACAGAAACTTCACTAATTACAACTTAACTTATTGAGATGTCTGCCCAAAAATACTCTTAAAATACTTAATATAATTACCTAATATTTATTCCAGACATCTCAAGAACTAGAGCGGAAGGTCCAGCTCAGCCATGTCTGTCAAAGTTCCCAAGAACTCAGCATGGAACAAGAACAAGGGCTTTCAACAGCTCTTGGTACAAAGACAATCCATGGCTTGAGTACTCTGTATCTCACAATGCCAGTTACTGTTTTGCATGCAGGCATTTCTCCTTCCCTAGTTATACTGAATCATCCTTCACCTTCACATCTGAAGCAGGGTTTTTCAACTGGAAAAAAGCCTTGTTTAAGGATGCTGGGTTTAAAGTTCATTCAAAATCAGATGAGCACATAAATGCAATGTATGCCTGGACTGAGTTCAAAAGGGCCATTGAGTGTAACAGATATTCTTGATGCTTTAAATGAGGGTAGAAACAGAAAGTTGAAGAAAATAAAAACTACATTAAAACAGTTGCTGAGCTGTTACTATTAACAGCAGCTCAAAAGATTGCACAAAGGGGTCACAGGGAGTCTGATGACTCTGACAATAAAGGCAATTTTTTAACCATTTTGAATGAAATTGCAAAGCATGACCCCTTTGTGCAGAGAAGGTTAGATGCACATGGCAATGCAAAGAAAGAACAAATATCTTTAGTAGTTTGTTACTATTACAGTGGTGCCATACATGAAAGTTTCCTTCACTTTCAGTCGGCAGAAAGCTTGGATGCTGAGGGTCTGACCAAAATGATAGTGGGGTGTCTGGAGAAGCATGGTCTGGACTACAGAAACAACCTAGTCATGACGGTGCCTCTGTGATGAGTGGGAAGCATTCAGGTGTTGCTGCACGCATTAAAAAACAATGCCATGTTTGCATTTTATGTACACTGTAACGCGCACTGTTTGAATCTCGTTCTTGTTGATGTGGTAAAGTCAGTGCCTGAAGCTGAAGACTTTTTTTCTCTTCTTCAGAATATTTATAAATTTGAAACTGGTTCTGCTGTTCACACCAAGTGGCTTGCTGTCCAAAAAGAGCTGTATCCACAAGAGAAGCCTAGGGAGCTCCAGAGACTAATAGATGTTAGGTGGGCATGTAGATACCTGGCATGTCGCAATGTGACAGAGAGGCTTCCAGCGGTTTTGAGGCTTCTGCAAGATATTTCCCTTGAAAATAACAGTGGGGATAGAAAAGTGGAAGCAAAGGGTCTTTTGGCTCAGATTGATTTTCAGTTTATAGCACTTTTAGTTACATTTTGTAAAGTGCTCGGGGATATCAAAATCCTGTCTGACATGCTTCAATCTAGCAATCTTGATTTATCAAAAGCCGTAGATTTAGTCGGCTCCCTGACAGACACATTGAAAAGCTACAGAAGTGAAGCTTGCTTTGGTGAACTACTGAGGGACACTCAAGAACTAGTAGAACGCTGCAAAATAAGCACCCTGCCACTCAGCAAGAGACAGCCTAAGGCCAGTTCCAGGTTTTTGGACTCACTGGTAATTACTACTGTAGGACAGAGGCACAGTGACCAAAGTAATGAGGATTTTAACAGAGGTGTCTTTTATCAGATACTTGACTGTCTTACTGCTGAGCTTGAGAGACGTTTTTCACTGAAGAATTGTGCGATAATGCTAGGGGTTCAGTCTCTGGTCCAAAAAAGCCCAATATTCTTGAAAGAGGAAACACTGTATGCTTTTGGACAGACATTTGAGTCAGATCTAGAAGATCTTAAACATGAGGTTCACCAAACCAGACGGCTTCTTCTGAGGAGAGAAAAAGGTGGGTTAGAGAGACCCTCTACTTTACTTGACTTTGTTGTGTTCCTGGAACCTTATAAAGAGGTTTTTCATGAGCTGTTTAGACTTTGTAAGATTTCAGTTGTTATCCCAGTTAGTACTGCGTCATGTGAGCGAAGTTTTTCTGCTGTAAAACTGATCAAAAACCACCTTAGAACATTTATGGCTGATGACAGGTAAAGTCATCTTGGTATTCTCAGTGTTGAGTCAAGGAGGGCACATACCCTCAGCATGGATGACTTTGTAAAACATTTTGCTTCTTCCCACCAAAATCGGAGAATTATGCTCTCTTGAATGTATCCTGGCTTTGAGTTTGCAGTATGTTGTTCCCATTCAATGCATATTTGACCATAGCAGTGTTTCTCAAACCTTTATACATACCACCAGTGTAATGCTGGTCAGTTCTGGTGTTATTGTCTTGCAGTTTACTATTTGGAGCCAGTTTTATTTATTTATTTTTGAGAATTTGTTTTTGGTCATATTCTGGGCTTTGGGTTTACATTTACATGTTCACTGTTCCATAGTGCTGTTTAATCTCTTGTTTGGTCATGGCAAAGCTTTGTTAAATAAACCATTTTAATTTGAGTGTGTGTGAGAAAATATTTGTTTCCTTAGGTTCATAATTTGTATATGGACCCCTCTGATAAAGCCTTGCTCACCCTTTGGCCACCCCTTGAAAAAAAGTCTAGCTCCGCCACTGGTAGTGTAGTGAGTTGCCTTGGGTCTGGAGGCTTGCACTTGGACCCAGCATATACACCACAGCCTTGGCAGATCTGGCTTCAGGCATTACTGAGTCAGGGCCTTGAGCCAGCAGTTCAAACTGATAAGTCTTAGCCCCGCTGGGCTCCACAAAGCCCCCCTAAACCTCCAGTGACTAGAAGGGTGAGAAATGCTCCACCTTAAAAGACTGTTCCATGACAAACCACCAGATGTCGCCCTGGTCACTCTCGATGTTTCAACATGTCACTTTCCCTCATCTTGACCACAGCCCCTGCTTAACCCCACCATACAGCTCATCCCCACAATTAGCCCCGTGTCTATTGGAACCACCCACTTTGGTATAATTTTTCAAAATGTGTCTAGGGGCAGAGTTATACCTTTTATATTGGGGTGCACGCCAGCCAACAGGGGGGGACAAACGGGTCAGTTGTCAGGAGCCCAGGACAGAGGGGGGCCCAAAACTAGCTTCGCCAATGTCTCGGTGTCTGCTGCAGTCAGCACGTGTGCTGTCTGTGTCACGGCACTTTGCTGCTCCCCCTCCCCTCTGGTACATGGCTCAGCAGCGCCAGCCAATCAGCACACAGGCTCAGCCTGGCCCGCCCACTCAGCTCTCTCTCAAAAACATGATGATGGAAAGTAGCGCTGTTTAGCTATATTTTATTACCGCAAATGAAATCAAGCTTTATGTTTTGTAAAATGCCTGTTAAATTCAGTGGAAACACAACTAATTTATCTAAGCACGTGAAAAACCATGAGCAAGAAAACGTCGAGCGACAGAAACAGAGGAGACAAAACTTCTCTGATTGCCCCGACAGACCCAGTCCCACAGACTGACGTCACTGACTGAAGCGTTTCAGTCCTCCAGAGAACATCCAGGTAGATAAGACTGGTCATCTTCAGCAGCAGTTCATGTTAACTCTCAAAGTAGATATTATCTATCATATGTTACTGGATCCCACACCAGCCAGCCAGCCAGCCAGCGGCCCAGATGTTCCTCTCCCCAGCCACTTGGGCCAGCTCCTCCGGGGGAATCCCAAGGCGTTCCCAGACAGCCGGGAAACACAGTCCCTCCAGCATGTCCTGGGTCTTCCCTTGGGCCTCCTCCCAGTGGGACCTGCCCGGAAAACCTCACCAGGGAGGTGTCCGGGAGGCATCCTAACCAGATGCCCGAGCCACCTCAACTGGCTCCTCTCGACGTGGATGAGCAGCGGCTCTACTCTGAGTCCTCCCCAGATGACTGAGCTCCTCACCCTATCTCTAAGGGAGAGCCCAGACACACCACAGACAAAACTCATTTCGGCCGCTTGTATCCGGGATCTCGTTCTTTCGGTCACGACCCAAAGCTCGTGACCATAGATGAGGGTAGGAAGCCCCTTATCTCAACGGCATCTTTTTAAAAAATATATATTACACTTGGGATTGTTTTCAAAAAAGTTTTAATCTACACAATCCTGCACAAACAACCCACTGAGCATTGTTTTAAAAATACCAAACGCATATGAGCACAGCAGAGTTAACTTATGTCAGGTAACCAGAATCCTTCAAAACAACCACATGATCTCTCCATATTGCCAGGAAAAGTTGATGTAAAACAGCTGATCTCAAAGTGCTCTTTCTTCTTTGCACCCCAATGTACTGGGGCAGTCGGGCTTGTAAAAACAAACAAGCAAACAGAGTCTGAACCAACTGTAAGGTTTATAACATTCCATGTGCTTTTACTTTGAAGTCTTGATACCAAGGTGAAGATAGGAAATTATTTGTGGTTGTCAGGGTAATGAGAGTTGGAAATAAATACTCGGAAATCCTGGTAATTTTGAAGCAGTGAATTTGTCTAGTTTAACATTGATTAGACACATATTTTAAACAGTTAATCACAACACCAACCTAGAAATCAGCACCTCTCTGATAGCATTAGTTTTCCTCCACTACATGGCCAAGTAAATAACAATGGTTGCTCACATGAAGTCAGCGCTGCATCATTTGTTGCAGACTGTGATGCATCAAATTCTAAAACTCTATTCTGCCAAATACACATGCAAACACAAAAATGGGGTTTTCTCAAATTAATTTTTTGAGAGGTTACAGAAATAATCATTTGTAGTGATGCAAAACAGAGCTTCTATGTGAATGAAAGGTCAAAATGCATAAAATTGTGTGTTATCTCAGATATCCGGCTATGTGTGGACAAACCCAGAGACATGATTTGCTTCACCCTAAACCTTAATTTGGATTTTTGTTCATCAAAGAAAAATAGGTACTAAGTATTGTGCTTTTGTGGAGTCTGCTGTGATAAAAGATGTTTCATTCCCAGTAGATTGTGTGTTCCTCCCTGTCTACCCTTGTCATTAGTGCTCTAGAGTGTTCTCCAAAGCTGTGTTTTAATGCTTAGTCTCTTCTCTTGGAGAGGGCTGTCTTCAAAGCCTGTGTAATGACATGGTGTGCACACCTCTGCTTCCTGTTCCTCTGTAACCTGCAAAACAACAGGAATCTTTTCTTTTACATCCACCTTGGAGCCCTCATAGCCCATCACATTCAATAATGGACAGGGAACCTTAATATGCCCCCCCCCCCCCCACACACACACACACACACACCAGCGTCCTACAATCCTCACCCTGTTTCTTCTCCAAACACTCAGCAGTCAACATCCTTCACCAAGCTTGGGCTATTATGACTTTCATCTCTGCCTCATCATTTACTTGAGTGTTTGTTTTTTTCCCACATAGATAGCTAGTGTTTTAGCCATACTTGAAATGGACATGCTGGAGGTTTTGTACATCTGTTGCTTTTGTGGATCTACATTTATACATCAGGACCTTGACAGTGTATGCACTCGCCTGTTGGTTTGGCAGAACACTCATCAGTACCACCTGCTTGCAGAGTAGCCTCTTAATTATCAGATCAAAAGCAGTGAAAAGGTGCTAAGTGGTTAGAAGGTACAGCAGCACACTTTTGGCCTTTGATCGTCCCTGCCCCAGCCTCCTCAACTGCAGCCTGCCTTAAATTAAATATGGACAGACATCTCTTTGAGTTTTGCCCTTCTCCATTCATAAGATACTACATTTTTGTATGATATATTTTGTCTGGTGAGAGTGACCACTTAACCATACACCGGATTGTTGTATCCTTCAACAGAAGTGGACACCCAATCAAGTTCCAAGCCTTTGTGTGAAGTTTGCTGGACCAATCTCATACGTCGCTTGACCAATGAAGGACCCCATAAGTGTCACCTGGAATAGGACCCACTGTGTTTGTGTTACTGCCAGTCTCTTTGATGTATTATTTGTGGGCTGAATAATCTAATGCAAGAGTAAGCTGCCTGAACTAAACCAGCTGAGTGACACATGTGTGTGAGCAGTAGAGCTGTTCTGGCCTGGGCTGTCACAGCACCCTCTGGCTTGCATTAGACCAGAAACTGTTTATGAGTTCAGCCGAAATATTCAGTTGAACCATCGCCAGATGTTTTATAGGGCAGGCAGCAGTTAGAGAGGAAGGAAAAGGGGGCGGGGGTGGCATTGACTGGACCGGTAGTCAGGTGCTCGGGGTACTCCTTTATGGGTCACTCCTCTAATGAAAGGGGGGTTCTGGGACCACTGCTGAACATCAGAAGCCACTTCCTCCCGCCAAGCCCCCATCTCCATCTATTTAGGAATGTCATAAAGCTATAAAGTCCCACCCTTCTGCTTCCCTCACTTTCCTTGCCCTGCTCTCTACTGTCCCTCTCACAAATGAGTTGGCTTTTATTTGTTGCCTTGATTTCAGGTAGCTGTTGAGGTGTTGGCTTTCCCTCACTTGGATGAGACCTACAAGATATCCCTCTGTTGATGAGACCAAAACCCTTAACATAAAATACCGAACATGTAAATAAGGATAGGGGCATTTGCAACAAGCAAGTGTTTTTGTGGTTGAATGTGCTAATTACAATTTTGGCCCTTTTAGGTGTAAAGCTAGCACAAAGTTCATCTTGGCAGGGGGTTCACTAAATAAGCTCAAGGGCTATAGTGATGATTGCCTATACCTTGTTCACCCAGCATAAAAACCCTCCTACACTCTCCACAACACATATACCCATAGAATAAACCTGGATTTTGACGAATTGCAACATCTCAATTACTGTGAAAGTAATCATGATGCTGACAGACTTTTAGTATGTGCAAAGAACATTTTCCATTTTCCTTTTCATGCTCTACACATTAGCAGTTTTTTACCACTTTGCTTGCTGGAGGGACTATGTTTCCCGGCTGTCTGGGAAATATGCCTGCAGCAGATTAATGACCATGATCTAGGCCACTCCATACCAATGTTTAGTTTATAATATACTGAGGTAAGGCCAGACACCCTGGCTTCCTTAATCAACCCAAGTGCAGGCTGCCATTTAGGGGGTAATCTGCACAAGGAACACACTTGGTGGTTGAACAGTTGAAGAGGGCACACTTAAGGCACATGGTGGTAGTCTCATTACGGTCCCATGTTGGTGGTTGATGGGCATGGTTTGACAGCTGCATCCTGACTCTCTTAGAGATATATTTGTGACCAATATTGGGTTATTCCCCAAAAGTTTTTCCTGTGACAAATCAACCCATGCAGTCAACATCTAACTATAACCATCCAACAAATAGTTTATCCTAAATCAGGTTAAATCTGAGTTTTTGTGAATAATCACAGTGCAGGGAGACAGTTTACCTCCACATATCCCTGTATTTTCCTCAGTATCCCTAAATACTACCAGCTCAATGTAATGATTCTAAAAAATATTCAAAATTATATCTTTATGAATATTTCATTGTACCAAGCTGATTTGATTGGTACCAGCAGTTGGACACATTACAACTAGACAGCATTTGACTAACATGATATTGACAGACTGATGATGTTTGAGATGTGAGATGGAAAGCACACTTAAATTATGTGAGGGCTCCAATTGCTAAATAGCAGAACGATAAACAGTGAGCTAGTTTTATTCCAATGTAATCTGGCGTATTATGTTCATATTTATGGTGAGTGGTGGCCTATGGTTAGAACGGGGTGCCTGTGTCAATTAAAGGCTGTGAGTTCCCCAGTTTGAATACTAAAGATTGCCAGTCTGGGTCCCTAAGCAAGACTGTATCACCCAGAATACTCCTTAGGCACCACAAAGTCGCACCCGGATACTCCCTGAAAATAACCTGGCCAGCCAGATTGATAATGTGTAGCACTCTCCATTCTGCACATTATCAATCTAGGGCTGCTTCTATTGAATCTATTTGTGGAAAGGAGCAGAACTTTCCAAGATGATTGGGTGAAGTGACACCTAGAGTCCGCCCACCAAAGGTTGGTTTAAGCCAATCATGGTATCAAATAAAAACTTAAGCAGCACTGTCATGCGAAACCACAAGAAGGTAAGCTAGTCAAGGCACTTCTTGCTGTTCTTCTACCAAACATTAATTTGTGGATTCTTACAAAACAGATGTGATAGCAGCAGCTCCGCGTGCATCCTCCTGTGTGCCATGTTTGTGTTGATTCAGCTGTAGGCTTATCAGCCTTAAAGCACAATACTGCAACATGATTGGCCAAAACTGTTTTTGGTTCAACCAAATGGTTTAAGCTGGAGCAGTACAAGATGGATTATTGAGTAAATGCACAAATACTGCGAATCTCGCGGGCAAGGTTACCCTTAAAAGGAATGCGCTAAAGGCAGAGGAGAAATTTCACTGGAATGTATAAAACTTGCAATAAAGATTTTAAGATTATGATTTTAGATTATGTTATTAATGTTAAAGATCACAGCTTTTAAAATGTTGTTTTTGCTCTTAAATTGGATGACTTAGACACAAAACTTAAAGGACTTCTTGATTTTGAGATCATACAAGTTGCTATATATTAGAAAGTTCACATATTATTATGACCCGAGGAAAAAATAATTAAAAATTCGATGACAAAGTGGATTTTTAAGGCTTTTTAGCGCAAGGCTCATAGAAAATATTGGGTGTCACGTGACCGATGACGTAATTCGTTGACAAGCGTTGATCTGTTGACATTACAACAAGTTACTTCCTGGTTGCAAACTTGCTTTCTCAAACACAAATAGACAGATTAAACATGGCTAAAAAGTGTGTGGCTTATGGTTGGTCAAATACCAACAAGGATATTGTCTCCTTACACACATTTCCGAACCTGAAAAGTCCCGGTGTTGTGCGAAATTCAGTTCCCCTGTGAAAATCTGTTCCCCTCTGTGTCGGGAGCGCGCATTGCAGCCAGAGAGGCGGAGCTTCTGATCGGTTTCTCGGTAACAACTCATTCAATTCAATTCAATTCAATTTTATTTATATAGCGCCAAATCATGAAACATGTCATTTCAAGGCACTTTACAAAGTCAAGTTCAATCATATTATACAGATTGGGTCAGATTATACAGATTGGTCAAAAATGTCCTATATAAGGAAACCAGTTGATTGCATCAAAGTCCCGACAAGCAGCATTCACTCCTGGGGAACCGTAGAGCCACAGGAAGAGTCATCTGCATTGTACATGGCTTTGCTGCAATCCCTCATACTGAGCAAGCATGAAGCTTATAATCATGTCATGGTTGTAAAATTCAGCTTAATCGGCAGCTGTTACAAAATTGTAAAATAAAAGTGAATAAACACGGTTTTTCAGGCAGCTGAAATATCCATTCTCTCCTCTCCTGCCCCCATAACTTTGAGAAATAAAGAACAACTGTTTCCAAATTGTCAAAAATTGTTATATGTGATAGCTTGTAGTATACTACAAATTTCCTTAATTCAGTCATACTTAAGTCATATTTTACATTACAACGGGATTTACCAGAAAGTCTACACTCTCGTCTTTTCAGGAAGTCTTCATTTTTGTGCCCTGCTATCACCCAGTTTCCATCCTCTTATTTTAGCAAGACACTTCACCCGCATTGCCTGCTGGCGGTGGTCAGAGGGCCTGGTGGCGCCGTTGCATGGCAGCCTCGCCTCTGTCAGTCTGCCCCAGGGCAGCTGTAGCTACTAACATAGCTCACCACCGTCAGGGTGTGAATGGGTGAATGACTGAACTGTAGTGTGAAGCGCTTTGGAGGTTGTCAAGACTAGTTAAAAGCGCTATACAAGTACAAGCCATTTACCATTTAAAAGGTAAATGTCCCTATTAAAATCAATAGGAGAGTCAGTAGCTGTGTTTAATGCTCTTTTGTATTTAATGACACAGAGCCAGTGGTGCTTCGGTGGGCGGCAGGAGAGCATGGTCTGAAATTAACACTCACCACTCGCCAAATGCGAATAAATTTCCTGTTTGGCGAATGAATTTCAGAGGGCTAGCTGCCACGTGGCGAGTAAATCTTTGTACCAAATAAATTAAAAATAAAATAACAATAAAAAAGCCCATCTGGGCTGCGGATGATCCGTTCACAGAGCTCAGTCAAGACCCGCCTTCTGCGGAGCTGGTTCAGCTTCTTTCACATTTTATTTCTGGGGAGAGCGGCTCCCAGATAAAGCCTTCATTCAAAACCAGCTGCACGCTGGATCAGAAAACAGATCTGCTAACCAGACACAGTCTAAGACGCCCATTAATCTGTTTATAAGTTTTGTTGTTATTAATTCTGCATTTAACTATGTGTGCTCCAAGGGAAGGGAGGAGAGAGGCGCAGTTACAGCGCTGAGGCACTGTAATTGCGCCTCTCTCCTCCCTTCCCTTGGAGCAAGGTGCTTTTGTCAGCAACAAAAACGTGAATCACTGCGTTTAATGTCCTTTTACTCGTACCAAAATGTCCCATTTAAAATCAATAGAGTCAATAGCTGTGTTTAATGCTCTTTTGTATTTAATAACACAGAGCCAGTGGTGCTTCGGTGGGCTGCTGCCTTGCGCTTGAATTCAGGTGCGCAAAATTACGTTACATGTAATATAGGTGCGGACTTTTTAAGGAACTTGTAAAATCAGGGGCTTCAGCTCAGACCCATTATTCATTCTCTTCCCTCTAAAGAAGCCCTTTACAGCCTTTATTTATGCATTTTCCCCACTGTTTATCCCTCACGCACAGCGCACGAGGGTAAAATCCAGCAACTAGATCATGCGTAAAGACGCAGCGTGAACCCTGCATGCTTTAAGTGTTGCGGCTGAGGGAAAAATGTTGGACCGTATAGGCTTGATGAAACTCCGCCTCATTCACAAATTAGACCAACACGGATAGAATAATGATAATCTGTAGTGTTTTTTATTGACTGGATGTAAATGTGATAATAATGTGATTCTTATTGTGCCTTTTATAATCAACTACAATATTTTCTTATTAAAGTCAGGAAACAAAGATTTCTATTCCAGGGTCCAGACAGCCAAGCCCCCAACCACGCCCCCCAAAAATTAACATAATCTCACTCTTAATTTTTGATAAAAATTGAGGTCTGGTCAGGATTAATATTTTGGCAGGTAAAAAATATGCCTGGCCGGTTGATTTTTACATCTACCGGCCAACTTGGCCGGTGAATCAGAAGTTAATTTCGGACACTGCTGTAATGATTGATTTAACAGAACCCGATATTCAACCAGACACAGAGCATATGCTTAATAGGTTTATTTACAAAAGATCCAGTGGAACAAAAAAAAAACGTGGTTTAAATAACTGAAAAAAGGCAGACAGAGCTTCCAGCAGCTGACCACTCCAGAACCGGGAGAATGCTGTCCAACAAGACAAGAAAGTTTCCCTGAGACTGTCCAAAATAACAAGAAGCACCAGGCGAACATCAGGCAGGCAACAAGAACAGAGGGAAGGCTCAAAAAACAGAAGGGCAGAGATCTGGTCGGGAACAAACAGGCAGAATAGCAAAAATAAGCTGAGGCAGGAAAGCTCTTACCGACGGCATGTGAGTGGAGAGGAGTAGAGACATTCTGGCAAGATGCAGAGAACTGAGGGAGGAATAAATAGGTGTGCAGACAGGTGAAGAGGGAGGGACTAATTAACCAAAACCAGGTGTGAATAATCAAGGAGGGACGAGACTAAAAGGATAATAGGAACAGAGGCAACCCCAGAACTGATAAAAACCAAAACAACCCTGAAGTACAACCTAAAGACAGAACTCAAAACGGCCAGATAATCAAAGACAGGAGAGTGGAGGAAAACTAAAACTAATAACATAAACCAGAACTAAATTTGGAATATTACAACTGCAGGAGAGCAATTGAACAGAATGGAGTTGATTGCGGTGCCGCTGGAGCGGGAGCAAGAGGAAAGTGAGAGAATCTTACAGTATGTAAGGCCAGAAACATCACACATTTGGTAAATTAAACTGAATACAATTCTCTTTACTATAAAATTCGATAGGAAATTTACATGTACCACCCCATTCCCCGTTTGTGCCCCAACTCTTGCAATATAAAAAAAAATCAAGACCTGCAACACACCAGATGCCGTACATAACCGTGCACCAGATGCCAAAACAAAATAAGTTAATCTACTGCTGAGGTGATTTTTTTTATTCGCATACTGTATGTCTATTCGTTGACTTCATTTATTTGAACTGAAAAACTTTGCTGATTGTGTCAGATTTTGCTATTTGACAAAAATGAGAAAAAACAAGATTACTTAATCTCTGTTATGGTCCTTGGGTGTTTGTGTTAATTCTATACTCCAGGATCCTGCCATCATTAATTATTCTCCCACCTCCAGAGCCATCATTAATTAGTAAATCCCACTCACCTGTGTTGTAGGCAATTTCCGTTTATTCTGTCTATCTTGTATTTAAGTTCTGGATTTTGGTTTAGTACTTGTCACATCATCTGTTTTCCATCCCGGGTCCTATGTTTGGTGTGATTCAGTGAGCCGGTTCCATTAAAATATTGTTGTTTCCAGTATGCACCTACAAATGTGTTGCTGCTGCTTTGGTCCTTCACCTAAAACCATGACAGTCTCTAAATAATTTGATTATTTATTTGATTGTCTCAACACTCTTACTGTTAAAAAATCTAGTTCTAGACACTGCGCCTGCACTACTTGGGCGACAGTGGTGCAGGAGTTAAGGAATTCATCCTGCAATTGGCGAGTTAGCGGTTGGATCCGCCCTTCCGACCATCTCAGTTGAGGTGTCCTTGGGCAAGACACTTCACCAGAAGTGCCTTGCCCAAGGGCCCAGCGGTGGTCACAGGGCCCAGTGGTGCCAATGTATGATAGCCTCGCCTCTGTCAGTCTGCCCAGGGCAGCTGTGGCTACTAACATATCTCACCACTGTCAGGATATGAATGGTTGGTTGTAGTGTAAAGCCCTTTGGGGTCATCGGACTAGTTAAAGCGCTATACAAGTACAAGTCAAAAACCAGTTACCAAAAATGTCTACAAAAAACTTTTCACTGGCATGAACCTAATAGTGTTCCAGCCAGCTAACACTCAAGGTGCTTCTTTGGTCAACCATTTGCAGCTTGAAATGAGAGTTTATCGACCAAACATTCATCCATGTTTATACCCATTTAAACCTTACAAGATCATTGGACTCTGGTGCCTATCTCCAGTGGTCAGTGAAAGATAATGGAGAATTTCTTCACGTCCATATTTACAAACCGCAATCCTGCTCTCGAAGAAAACCTACAATCCAATCATGTATAGTGACGTCATCGGGAGGCGCAGGGTCCCGAGCAGATCTGACCACCCAAGCAAATCTGGTACCTACACCAGATAACAGAGAATTTACACAGGGTTTTTTGAACAATTACATCATGGCCTTACGATTTACCAATTTCATGAATCCACAATTTACATTTTTTTCCACCACAATTTTGTAGTCCAAACTCAAGGATGCTACAAGTGGATTAAAAACAATTTTGATTGTGTGTAATAACCCACACAATTTGTTACACTTTCTCCCAGCATTCAAAAAACAAAAAAAAACAAAAAAACAGGGTGCAGTTGAATGCTCTCATCATGGAGGGGGGCAGGGAGTGAAGTACCTCATTTAGATTTAAAGAGATTGCGCCAAAATGAGTTGTTCTCAGATAAACCATAGAACACGGGTGAAAGGGGGGCTGTGGGGCAACAATAATGAGGAGTTCAGAACCAAAGCATTGTTGTTCCATTTTATAAAGACCACAGCTAAATGAATGTATTGTGCCATAAAATGGTCGACCGCACTACAACTCCCAGCATGCAACGCGGCTTGAGACCAATTCCAGCATACCTGTGACCATGACTCAGAGGTGATAAAAACACAGCACAGACAAAGTTATGGCTCCTTCACACGGTGTACCCTCACATTGGAAAACGTGGTGGAACTGGTGGTCGAGGTTTTGCTAGACAAAACCTGCAAACCACCTTTACCTATTGTCAACGGAGGAGAAACAAATAAGTTTTCTTCTTCCTTTCAGCTTCGGCCAAGCAGTTCACAAAGACCAGTCCTGCGACGCATTCTCCACACAAACTGGACGAGCAAAGCGCTCCACCACGCTGAAGAAGGCGAGCGAGCCATGGTAACGAGCTATGTTACAACCCAACGATTCTTCCCGTCTGGGAACAACTCCAGGAAAGAACCCCATTCATTTCTTATATAGGGATCGGTAGTTGCCTGGGCAGAATTTTATTTAGAAATAAGTGTAATGTCGATGTTTTACTCCAGATGGAGTTTGTTGGACTGTCTTTAGAATATTCACATGATG
The DNA here is from genome assembly GCF_011125445.2 of Fundulus heteroclitus. Classification (NCBI taxonomy): domain Eukaryota; kingdom Metazoa; phylum Chordata; class Actinopteri; order Cyprinodontiformes; family Fundulidae; genus Fundulus; species Fundulus heteroclitus. Next base: position 47,462,373 of record NC_046372.1, read on the forward strand.
AGACCGAATACAGGTGATAAGCTGTTATAGTGCTTTTATTTTGGTTCTTGTGAGGGCCAACAGCTCTAGGTTATTATTCTGAATGAGCTGTGCCACTGGCATTATTCTGAACGTTATTGTTGTTTTCCGATCTCTTTTCCTTTATTCTCCCCTCCCTCTGCCTATCCCCTATGGGTTTTACACATGTTTAGTTTGAAGCTCATTCATTGGGTCAGCTAGTAGCCTTTGTCTCGAGTTAACTGCAACTAATGGTTAGCTAAGTGCATGAGCGGACGCCATCTTGAGCTGCCTGGGCTAACCATCGGTAGCACTAGCTCCTTGTGTAGCTCAGCCATCTTGATCCTTAGCAGCTTGAAGCTCATTGTAACTAGTTCAACTAAAAGTAGGCCTGTGCTTTGAAGAACAATATTATTATCCCATATATTAGCCAGATCCATCTCCATGCTGTTTCATCCCTCTCCTTTATCTAAGCTCCTGTAGGCAGGACTAACACAATTCCACAACAAAGCAAACAACACTACAATAGGTCCTGCCATGCAAAATATAGGAGAGGCACATAACTGGAAGCAGGGGGCCTGACCTACTCTGCCCCTCCACTGCTTCCGGTCGCTTGGCCCAAATGTGTTCCATGCGCTCTCTCTCCCCTATGATCCAATGCTCTGACCCTCGGGTTGTCTACAGCTCGGCATTTTGGAGTCTGGCCATGATCCGGCTACCACTCCGCACTAAGTCTGGAGACCTGCCACGCTTTTCAATCTCACACACCTGTCCCTAATATCCCTTATTGTTGGGGCCAGGTCACTGTCACACACCCACTCCAACTCTTACGTCAGTTACTCCCCCTCTCACCAACACATGCACATTGCACCCCCTGACAAATGCACACACACAGGTTTTGGGCAGCGAGCTGAGGGTGAAGTTAAAAGGTTTATTGGGAAATGTTTGTAAACCATGGTGTTTAGAACAAAAGAGCTAACCGGTAGCTCGCAATAGCCAAACTGCTATTAGCCTTGCTAACCTCTAGTTTTGGACATTTCAAAAGGAGTTTGTTTTAAAGCATAAAGCGTAACTGTTCTGCTCCGCCGTCCTCCGAAGGTGTTATGAGCCTTATTCCCGCATCAATATGGTATATTAATGCCGGTTTTCAAGGCAATTTTGATAACTTTATGTTGTAACCTCTTAGCCACCAAGTTGCTACAGCGACCCCAGACGCCCGGAGGGAGAATCACATTAACAAACTCGGTCGTAAGGGTTTAAATGATTTTACAGGACAAACCGGTCCTCAGAATATTATTTCAACAAATAATGTTTTGTTTAACTTGGGCTTTGCATTGTGAATGGGTTGAAACTCATGCCAAATGTTTTTCTAACTCCATCCCATGCTTTTGGTATCAGATCTGCAGTGAACCAAGATTTGCTGAAGTATTCTGATGATCAACCACTTTGTTTTGTCTTTTGTTTGTTTTGCATGTAAATAGTTCCTTAGCTTATCTTCTTATCTTCATTTTGCAGTTTAGTTAAGTTTCACTAGCCTAGTAGAAAGAATTTACTAATCGAAATATTGTGTTAATTCGAATAAACAGCATTACATAGTGATGTTCTCTGGATGTTCATTTTATTACTGTTATTAAATTCTTGAACTTGAAAAGAAGTTTTCACTCCTCTATTATATGTGTGTGCAGGTTTTGCTGTTAAAAGATTCGCTAGTGCTCGAATTCATCCCTTTTAACCATTGTCTTGATATTAGCTTAAGAGCTGATCATCACCAGACAATACTTAACAGACAGAGAGTTATTTATGAAACATTAAATAACTTTAAACAGTGTATAATTGCACAACACTGCTTACCGTTGGTGTTCACTGAAGCGCATGCTAAACCTGCCGAGGCTCAGATGTGACAGAGTTGATTGATGTGACTAAATGTTCTAAAATGAGGCTCTTAAAGTTGTTGTAGATCATTGGTCTTCAATCACGGCGAGCTGCGAGGCATTGCAGAGGGTCAGGCTCAGTACAGCATTATTTACAATTAATCAAACCAGTATTTAAAAAAAAGTTCTGCAATACTGCTGGTATATGTCGCTACGTCTCTTTATATTTGTTCATTGTGCCCGGGAGGGGATTATTTTTCAGCTCACAAAGGACTATCAGGCTTGGTGCCTTTAAGTAGTTTGGTTTGATTTTGTTTTAATAATTTCCTAAAATATTTAAGTGATTACTAATAGTTATTGAATCATATAGTGAATAGATCAAATGTAAACATATAGTTTTCAATTGAAACTGATATTGGGATTCTGAGAGAAAATAAAATGTAATTGTACATTCCTCTTACTCCTTTGTGTAGTGCGCACATTGGGCTCCCTTACAATAAAATGTACCCTTTAGACAGATTTTGGAAAGATATACCAGTTATGATAAAACATTTTATGAAACTAATGTAATTTGACACACACAAGAAAAAAAAAAAACTGAGAAGTCAGCATGTGCAACAACACAGCACAACACAGCAGAAATTGTGTGTACTGATAGCATGCACATGTAAAACAGTTGTTGGGGTGATCATTGCAAAAATTAAATGGACATGCTATAAACCTTTTGTTAGCTGCTAACTGTCTCCCCAACTGCATTGACAAGTTTTGCTTGATTTAAAGATCACAAGGCTGAATGCAACAAATGCTTCATGTGTCCTTCACACTGGACCCAGTACTGTGCCTCTTCCTTCTGGATCTCAGTGAGGATCAATGAAAGTTTGTTAATGGAGGCCCTCTTCCTCTTGTCTGGACAGAAGAAGAAAATGGGAGGTAAATTAAGAAGACATGCATCGTATTTTTCAGACTATAAACCACACTTAAAATCCTTACATTTTCTCAAAAATTGATGATGCGCCTTATAATCCAGTGCGCCTAATATATGATTACTGTTGTGCTTCTCACCGATTTTATGTGGTACAACGTGCTCAAAAGTCTGTGAAAATGAGTACGACTTTGGGATGCAACAAAGCCGCTCCGCTCAATGGATATTTGGAGCATTATGGTACACTGTGGCCGTTTCTCAATATGCGTTCTTGAGCGTTCTCGTATGCTCGTGATACGTCATCAGCCTCAGCCCGAGCACTGTTCCAATGCTGAGAACGCCAAATCGAGAATGCGCCGAATTCCCCGGATGTTGTTCTCGCCCGCCCTCTTTATCGAGCATGCATCAGAGCAGACTTGTGCTTTCTTCAGACTGACCGCTTGCCCAGAATACACCACGGCCGCAGCTTGATTCGAGACAGCGCAGACAGACCTCACAGCGGTAAGTTAAAAATTCCCTTTTCTGCTGCTGTTGTTGTTCAAAAGTACGTTTTCAGATCGTTTGAGGCGAGAACATTATACTTTTAAGTTTTCTCTATGTGGCCTGTTTACAGAGTTAGTGCGTAATTAAAAAAAGTAGTGTGCATAATACCGCTGGTCATGATTTATTTGTTTTGTGTTTATCTGACTGACGTGTGTTGCTTTATTAACTCAATACTTGCTGGAATAAATTGTATATGTCTGCCAAGGACGACAGCAGCATATAAAATAAATAAATAAAATCTACAAATGTTTTCCTATCTAAGTGAGTTTATTCTGAGTCAGGACACGGATAATTGAGAGGAGAGAGAGGGAAAGAAAATAATAGTAATAATAGTATATGAAAAAACAGACATTTATTTTATACAAATGTTTAATCTTTGGAAAAGAATGAAGGTGTAATATATTCAACAAATTATTAACAGTTATTAACATGGTTTAAAACTAAGAAATAACTCCTATTAAGATCTTAATGCTTATAAACTTACAATTAAAAATAGTTGGAATGGAAATTATTTAACGATTATTTAATGTATTTTCACAGGTGGTGAAAAAATGAAATGAAGCAGCATGTGAACATGACTCCAACTGATCTACATTAGGTCAGGTGTAGTCATGTTCACTTAAACATGCAGCCAGCTGCAGCAGCTCCCTGTCTTCAGCCGCCGGATGGTCATCCTCCTCTGGATCAACCTCCTCGTCCTCCACATCTAGCTGGTCCCCTGCCTCTATACTAATATTGTGAAGGATGCAGCAGGCGGCGATTACTTTTGGGGCAAACGTCGGACAGACCTCCAACGCCCTTAAGAAGATGGAACGCAACCGTGTCTTCAGACCACCAAAGACACGCTCAATGATGTCTCTCACCCTGGCATGGTGTCTGTTGTAGCGTGCCTCCACTTGACCTGTACCAAATATAAAATTAACTTGTAATTTAGGTAATATGCTGATATGTCTTAATGTTCTATTCAATTAATATAATCTATTAATCAATTGTGCCTCATTGTTGGCTCTATTTAAGGACAAGAAGGTAAGAGATCTTACTGGCAAGCTGTTTCCCTATAGGATGCACCACAGGCCAGCCAGCGGAGGGTCACCAGCACCTCTATCTCCTGTGGCCATCCATGGACCTTCTGGATGGATGGGCAGCAGCTGAAGCAGGAGGACGATGGTGAACCTGTTTAGCCTGAAGGCTGGTTTCAGGTCCCCTTCATTAAAAAATATTTGGAGGATTGGCACAGAGGTGTTTATCCTCACATATTTTGTTTCTGTTTCTTCCTGTAAATAAAAAATGCCAAATGTTACCATCATTGTTTTTTTTCAATTCTCATCTTTTCACACCATAAAACTATAACTGCTTAACATGCAGAAATTATAGTTCTCAAGAAAGAAAAGGTAAAATGTATAGTGTTGTAAAACTAGTCAAGTATAGTAAATGGCTTCCCTTCTCTGGTATTTTTACCATTTCACTGAAAAATGAGCTGAACTAACTGCACATAATTTATAGATTAATCACTGTGAAGGTGGACAGACATCAAAATGTGTTTTTTTCTCTTTCTTAATGATCAATGCTGTGAAGGTCTGAAGGTGCAATAAAGTAGCTTAACTTTACTGGCATACTGTTTCTAATGTTAAAATTGGGTCTTCATTTTAATTATTTATAGAAAAATAGTCACAATTTCAACCTGATCACGTTTTTAATACCATCCTCAATGTCTTTTTAAAGATAAAAGTAGGAAATAGGCTGTCAATCTTAAAATGCCTACCAGTTTGCAATAGATGGGTGAGCAAAGCCTGCCTTCTAAGCCTCCTCTGCCGCATCAATCTTCTCCTTGCTCGGATTTGCCTCCTTAATTGCGCCACCTCCTCTTCAGCCTGCTGGTAAAGCTGACCAACGACCAGAGCAAGAGCAATATTGCTCGTATCGCTCATTTTGCTTCTACAAAGTGCTTATTTTTTTAAAGAAGATTCAATCGCCTCTACAACTACAACAATTACAACTCCCAACAAAGAAATTCCCGCTATTGCTGGTTTTATATCCACAGTTCTGTAAATTATTTTAGATATTTTTATCTAGACTTTTAGAAATTAAGAAAAAAAAACGTTTTCAATAAGATATGATGGTGTAGTGTATAAATAGTTTTGAACGTTAAAGCAATGCTCAAGAGCTGCGGGTGTGATGACGTCACAAGTACGCTTTTGTTCCAATACACAATACGTGCTGCGTGCTCGCGTTCTCGTCAAGTCCGATCTTCCTGTGTTCTTACCGAGAACAGACTTGACGAGAACGCGAGTCCGTACTCGCGTTCTCGTGAATTGAGAAACGGCCTGTGTCACTACCTGATCAGACCCCTGAGCAGTCTACAAGACCGCCTGACTGTAATTTCAAAACTGAAATTGCATTCATGAAAAGGCCCTCTCACTTTCTTGGCGATGTTCACTCCGCTGAGTTCTGCACATATTCGAGGCATACTCAAGGTGGACTCTGCGCAGACTCCGCACACATCTGTTCCGCCGCTTCATTCCACTGGCAGAAAGTATCGGAATTGTTGGAATTTGCTGCAACAAATGTAGGCCATAGGACGCTTGACTATGAAGGGTAAAATGTCCGCAGAGAGTCAGCACAGAGTCCACCAAGCTCACAGTATGCAGACAGTCCGGAGTCCGCGCAGCTCATACTACAGCACGCCCAAGTATGTAGGAGCTATAAGGCAGCCCGTGCCCAGAGTATGTGCTAGCAACAATAAAACTTGTAAGTTAATGCAATATAAAAGTTTTGTTTATTTTGGCTTTATGTTAGAAACAGGGCAGTGTAGTCCAACTACTCTGTTCTCCTGACAGAGATGGATAGCTCTCTCTTTCAGGACAGAGCTGTGTACATGAAGGGGCAGAGTGATATTATACACTTGGGAAGAGTATTTTATGCGATTTATAATCCTGTGCGCCTTATATGTGGACAAAGACACTCACAGACAAGTTAATTCACAGTGCACCTTATAATCCAGTGTGCCTTATGGTCTGAAAAATACGGTAGTAAAAATTAATAAAAATATCTAAAACTAGTAATTGTCAGGGTTCTCTGTGTTTTCTGTGCTAACTCTTCTCTCCTGTTATCCTCCTGTTATCAGTTCATTTCAAAGCATGTACTGCATTTGGGTCCATGCAGTGAACTATCATTGGTCTATTGGTTTTGCTTTTCTCTAAGCAGAGAAATCCAGCTTAAGAAATAAAAACCCTGTACACAAATTAGAGGAAGACAGAATAAAAGACGGGAATAAAACCAATAAGCAAATAAATAAATAAATAATCGTCAGTGCTTCAGAAACTTCAGTTGCCAGTATCTACATAGAAGAATGTCTGTGTTGAAGCATGTTTTCCAGCAGGTATGTTCAATGGTCTGAAGCAAAACTACTTTGCCTAATGATAAGGAGCAGCTCACACTGCTATGGTATTTTGTTGGGTTTAATTGCAGATTTTGAGAAATGTGACTTTCTGCTTAGCCAGGTGTAAATATGGATAAACTGCAATGTTTTATCTGAATTTTTCTTTGCTTCTATAACCTAAGGCTGCAGGTGAGAGAACTACCAACTCCTAACTACCACTGCAATTATCTTTGCTTACAGTCAATGTCTTTCAAAAAATTATAAAATACTCACAGTTTTATTTACGGGAAGAAAAAAGGGCAGATGTTCTTAGTGGTGGGGATGGGAGACACTGAAGAAGGGGTACAAGGAAGAGGCTCCACTGCGCTGGCTTGCTCATGCGAAAGCAGCCAAACGTGCTTGTGGTCATTATCAAAGAAAAAGTCTTAACGTTGCTGGACCAATTAGTTTTGACCCAGAAGGAATAGGCTGAGGATGGGCATAGCTCGTTCTGTAGTCCATTCAAATTGACACACATATTTGCATACACCAGGTTAAGGCCGTACACTGACGCGCGCGCATACACACACACACACACACACACACACACACACACACACACACACACACACACACACACAGGATAATTTGACAGAAACGTGTACATTTGTGATGTCTCTAATTCCCTTTGGTAATTTGCTTACGTCTGTTACAATTTCAGCACACAACCTATCAGCTCAAGTTCTTTTTGACCAAGTGTCATCTAGAACAACCTTTACAAAGATTGTGAAAAAATATGTATTCAACTACTTGTATTGAGCTTGTAAAAGCCATAGTAGACTACCACAAAATAGACATTATTGTTCACACCTGGCTTTAAAATGCTACCTGAGGGATCATGTCTCAGGTATGCGTATATGCATATAACTATAAGACATTAGTAGGTGGCTAATGTTTTGGGCAAGAGGCGGAGTACCCCCTCAACAGGTCGCCAGTCTATCACAGGGCAACAAGGAGACAAACAGGACAAACAACTATGCTAACACACACCTGGGGCAATTTGAAGAGACCAATTAACCAAACAGTCATGTTTTTTGAGTGTGGGAGGAAGCTGGAGTACGTTCAGAGAACCCACGCATGCACAGGGAGAACATGCAAACACCATGCAAAAAGATCTTAGGCTGAAAATTTTAACCTTGAATACCGGGTGTCCGTCGCCTTACAGTGGAGACTTCTCTCTTGCCAACCGGAGCACCTGTTCCTTCTCCTGAAAATAGTGCAGCCTGACAATGATGGCTCTTACCTTCCCGTCCTTAGGCTATGTCAGGCTCCGTTGTACCCAAACAACCTCAATTGGTTGATTGAAGTTGTCCTCTGTCTTTAGATGCAGAAAAAGCATTTAATAGAGTTAATTGGAAATTTTTATTTGCTACACTACAGAAATTTAGTTTTGAAACTTTTATAAATTGGTTAAAAATGTTATAATATAAACTTATAATATTAAGAACATAAAATGAATGAATATAGAGCATAAAGTTAGTCTTTATGCAGTTGATGTATTGTTTTATCTCCAGCACTCAGACACCTCCTTCTCTCAGGTAATTAGATTGCTAGAATCTTTCTCAAAAGTTTCAGATTATTCTATAAATTGGTCAAAATCTACAGCCTGCCCATTAACAGCTCTTTACAGAACCCTCTATATATACACCTACAGTCAGGGAGTATTAAATATTTGGGTATTATTTTTTTGCAGAAAATGTCAGCTTTAGCAAAACTTAACCACATCCCCCTCTTTACCTAGAATTAATGACTTGTTCTCAATGATGACAAATAAACCATCATTTGACTAGTTTAAATCCCTGGACTCCTCTGTCTCTAAATTTCTTTGGAAAGATAAACCCCTCTTGCTTAAAAAGACTAAATATACATAATCCCTTAGGTGAGTCCTGGCTCATCTAAGGGATTATGGCCCTATTATGGCCCTATTAGAGTTTCATCTTTCATGGCGAGGAGTCAGATTTTGAGGCTTGGCCATGCCCACATGGTTTCATGCAGTACACAGTTTTTGATAACATTTGATCTCCATTGGGTGAAAACTATACAGAGTGATTTTTGAAGTCTGTAACTCAAAAGCTGTAGTAGTTGCCTCAGGAACTAAAAAAATCAGAACTTTGGGATTTTCTGTTGTAGTGAATCCCGTTAATAAAAATATAACTTGTAAAACAACACCAAAAAAGGCTAAAAACACTCATCAATAGGTTAAAAAAGCATAAAAAACACTCTCGGACATACTGCAAAAAGGACATTCATTTAAAACTCCAGGACTGATGACCGATAAGAACGAATTGGTTGCAATTACACTATGAAGAATCCTCAATTGAATATTACCAGTCGGTTTTTTTTATTGGAGGCATTTAAATTGTTCTCCACTAGGGCTTTTGTCCTCCAAGTTTGTCCACCCATACGCTGAAACACTTTTTTCCAAAGTTCTCCTGTTCATAACCTTCACACAACATTTATATACAACTTTTGAGGTTGTGTTACATAATATCTTGGAGTCTTTGTAGTGTAAAAGGTGACTTTTTTCATCCACTAACTCATGATCCAGCTCTACTTCGGGAAATGGGTCTGCAGAGTCAGGTGAAAATTCTCCTTAAGCATACAGCTGCAATAGGTACCTTTCTTTTACTGTGACTCTCTGTTTCACCAGTCCCAAGAATCTCTGCACCAGCCTTTCAGACCGAATCCCTATTAGAAAAGTTTTGTTGTTAGAGAAGCCTGGTCCAGATGCTTCTATCAGTTGTTTTAAGGTTGTCATTCCAGATCGGCACAACGCCGCCGACAGTCCTGGTACTGTGCTGTCACAGCTATCCAATCTTGCTCCACAAATTAAAGGTTCCTTTAAAAGCCAACTTTTAACTTAAAAAAACACATTACTCAAAAACACTCTGATAAAACTGAGGTAACCCCTTTAACTTCAAATTACTAAAATTGGTTAAAAACAGAGTAGCATCTTACCCCAACTTGTTGACACGTCTGAAAATGCAGCTGGTCACGTCTTTCCAAAGAATGTCAAGAGATCCTGAAAAGTATTTCTGGATGAACTGTATGCAAAAAGTAGCTGTTCTACTTGCCAGGTGGACCAGGCCCTGGCCCCCCTCCTCGCTTGGTAAAAACTAAACAGACTGTGGCACCCAATGCATACCGTTCCAAAAAAACTCAACACACTGTATTTTGACAAAAAAAACAGAAGGTGGATCTAAATCAGAGAGCTAGTGCTGCAACTGAAATGCCACAAGAAACTAACAAACTATCTCGATATGCCATCCATCCATCCATTGTCTTCCGCTAATCTGGGGTCGGGTCGCGGGATAGCAGCTTCAGTAGGGAGACCCAGATGTCCCTCTCCCCAGCCACTTGGGCCAGCTCCTCCGGGGGAATCCTAAGGCGTTCCCAGACCAGCTGAAATAGTCCCTCCAGCGTGTTCTGGGTCTCCCTCTGGGTCTGCTCCTGGTGGGACATGCCCGGAACACCTCACCAGGGAGGCATCCAGGAAGCATCCTAACTAGATGCCCGAGCCACCTCAACTGGCTCCTCTTGACGTGGAGGAGCTGCTGCTCCTCCATGTCAAGAGAAGCCTTCACGGATGACTGAGCTCCTCACCCTATCTCTAAGGGAGAGCCCAGACACACTATGGAGAAAACTCATTTCGGCCGCTTGTATTTGGGATCTGGTTCTTTCGGTCATGACCCAAAGCTCATGACCATAGATGAGGGTAGGAACGTAGATCGACCGATAAATCGAGGGCTTCACCTTTTGGCTCAGCTCTCTTCACCACAATGGATCGGTTCACAGCGCCCGCTTCACAGCAGACGCCGCACCAATCCGCCTGTCGATCTCCTGCTCCATCTTCCCCTCATTTGTGAACAAGACCCCAAGATACTTCAACTCCTCCACTAGGGGTAGCACATCCTCCCCAACCCAGAGGAGGCACTCTACCCTTTTCCGGTTCAAGACCATGGTCTCGGATTTGGAGGCACTGATTCTCATCCCAACAGCTTCGCACTCAGCCAATAGGACCACATCATCCGTGAATAGCAGAGACGCAGTCCTAAGACCACCAAAATAGATCCCCTCAACACCTTGGCTGTGCCTAGAAATTCTGTCCATAAAAGCTATAAACAGAATCGGTGACAAAGGGCAACCTTGGCGGAGTCCAACTCTCACCAGAAACATGACACCAGTCATAGAGAGACCTGACAGCCCTTATTAAAGGGCTCGGTACTCCATACTCCCTTCATCATCCCTGCAATAAACTCTGTGAAGCATTAACTCAGTGTCTGGCTGAATACCTGGTTCTCATCTCCTGCAAAATCATTACATTTCCTTGATGTTTTGAACCCCGGATCTGATTAATGCACCTTATACTTTGGTTTCCAGCAGGTTTGCTAAAACTAGATTTTTAGTTCTGAGAGCTTCAATTTGCTCTCAATTTCCTGTGGTTTCACTCAGTTGTTCTAACTTCACAATGTTAATCTCAAGATATTTAATAGACCTGGTAATATTACGAGTAACACTGAGACTGAGACAGCAGTCTTACTTGAACTTTTCCGTAGTCCCACCATTGTTGCGGACTAAAATGTTTCTAATAAAAACATTACCTAAAACCAGATCTGTAAAACCTACTGGTAAAATCTGGCATGTTTTAAACACATTAAAATGTTGTTTAAAACAATGAAACTGGTCAAGACGAGCTAGTGAAATGTGGTTTTCTTTCATGTTGGACCATGACCATTGCCTGGAGCCTGCATGCATCCTCCTCCATACGTCCACCAGGCCATGAGACAAGACCAGCTGCCGCAGAGCGCGGCAAGGTACTACATGCGGCTCTGCATGATGTTACTGTTTGTTGACCTTGCTCTGGTCACCCCAGGTTCTTTTACTGAATAATGTGGTGTTTCTACTGTAGATTTCTGTAGGAGTAAAAAGACTTCATGAAACCATGATTATCATATTTAATCTAAAAGGCAGAGAAAGGCTTCAGTTCAGTACTGTTCTTTTACACAACAACGCTGACGTCATTTCCGGGAGAGAGAGAGAGAGAGAGAGAGAGAGAGAGAGAGAGAGAGAGAGAGAGAGAGAGAGAGAAAGACTATTTTGGGGATTAGATGTTTCATCCACAACTTGCTCCCCCACCAAACTATCCTGCTAGTCTGCAGTGATGGGGCCCCTCCGCAGCTATGCTAGAGTTTCCCGCAGCGCCAGACTCCCCTGCCACCTCAAGCATTCCAGCCTCACCAGAGATACCCCTCCTCACTGGCAGCAGCAGTTTGCTACTCAGCCGCACACTGCAGGGCTGACCTGACTCCATTTGAGCTTGATTTTAGCAAATGTCCCTCCTGGCCACAACCGAAGCACTTCATACTGGATGACGTGGCGAACAAGATGTAATCAACATCATCCACTCACACACGCAAGATTGAGCTCCTCTTCACGCTTGTGGAGAATCATGAAGAGCTGTCCCCAATGGGAGACAACATGCTTCAGTAAAGGTGATATACACTCTGACAAGATCTTTTTCACAGGGGAAACCACATTTCTGTGGCGCGACAGATCTTTACCTAGAAACCCGTCACTGATAAAACGGAGGGACATTTGATAAAATCACCCTTGTGGAGGGCTGCGTGAGCGGCAACACCTGAAGGAAAGAGCTGTTCACCGAGAAACCCGTCTCGACCAATAGGTGCACCTGCTCAACTTTCTCCACAAACAACACCGCAGCTCCATTCATACGGGCTGAGGATTTGATGGAAATGTGCCTAATAACCTCACCCATTGCCACACACACGTCCTCAATGCTGCACGGAGATCTAATAAATGTATTAGGGTTCCTTGATCTAACCCCCCCCCCCCCCCAACAAAAAAATTAAAAATATACAGCACACTGTCTAAACTAGATGATTCAATATCTCTTTCTATTATGAAATGAGAGGCAGATTTATCAGTCAACTTTGTACAAAGCTCACCTGGTCTCAGATATGTTTAAGAACTTTCAAAATTACCAGACACCTGGATTTACAACTAATCCTTCATAGAGTACACTATACAGGTCAAAGATTATTCAGGATGAGCTTTGCACAATCTAATATCTGTTCACAGTGCACAGAAAGAATCCCAGCAATTACTTTCATGCACTGTGGTTATGTACACCTGTTCAGAGGTTCTGGGGTCATATACGTAGAGACTTGTCTAAGTTTCTGATATGTAAAATTTCACATTCCCCCTCCTTTTGCTTGCTGGGTAACTTGGATTATAGCACTTTGGGGGAAAAACTCAGATTACATTGCTTTCATTGACCTGTGTATTGTTAAGAACATTATCCTCATGAATTGAAAAAGCAAAGAAATTATCAGTATTAATCAGTATAGAGATCCTTTGTTCAATTTTATTAGTCTTGAGACAGGGTTAGACTTTGGGAGCATCAGGGCATTCTCCAGCAGCTACTTGCAATGCTCTTGGGGTGGTTACAGTTGGCTCTTGTGCCTCGCCACCTGTCTTTAGCCCCACAGACTTTGGTGGCACGGGTAGGGTGCCTCCCTCTCCGGGTAGAGTTTTGAAGAACGGGGGTGCCGTTTGGAGCCATCGGGGGAGGTGGCTTCCTAGCAGTGCATGTTGCGCTCCAGTCATTCCTCCCCATCCCCAAATGCCTCACTGCTTGCTCCAACACCCTGCCACACATGTAGGACCTTGGGGTGTGGGGATGTCGCTGTGAAGAATTTCCCAGCCCCACTGTGTTGTGATATCCTTGGCCCCAATTTTATTGTATATGTTAGACACTTTCATTTATAACATTCCCACATCACACAAAGGTAGGGCAAGAATTGGGGGAGGGGTAAAGGCATCTGGAGGGGGCTGCTTGTTTAGGCTTCTCCTCTGGTGGCTTCCTCTGCCTCCATTCGTATTTAAACATTTAGGGTTTTGGGTGGGGTGTATGGTGGGGTGCTCTTGCGCCGGCTGCCTTCTGGAGGGGGGGTGGCTTACACTAGACATCTACCTGTTAGCCCTGCCATTTTTAAATGCATTTGAGAACAACATGCAATAACACAACATTTGAGCAGGTGGAGGCAGGTGCGGGGTCATTCTCACACCCCAGTTCTCCGATTGCCATCCTGAGCTTGGGGCCTGGGGGAGGAATGGGCCGTCTGGTGGGGCTTGGAACTGGGGATGGGCATTGGGTCCTGGGAGTCGGCTGGAACTGGCGCTGGTACTTCTGCTCTCCACCGGATCATGGAGGGCAGGGTGTGGGGGAGGCAGCCTCTCATGGTTTGTAGGGTGAGCTCTGGTTGGCTGGCCCTTGCGGTTCATGTTGCCCCATCTCCGGGTGGATGGGACCATGGGTCGTCTGGGCTGGGATCGGGGTGGGGGGTTAGGGCGAGTATAGACCGCGTAGGTTGGGGTATGATGGTGGTACCCCCCCTCTCATCCTGATGGGCTGCATACCCCTCTGGGGTGATGGTACCTGGGCCTGGGAGTACAGGATGTGTGTGATGAGTGTGTGCACTGCGTCCCTTTTTTATGGCTAAGAGTGTATGCATTGGTATGCATACACTAGGGTGGGAATGTGTGAATGTGTACCTGGTTTTCTGTTTCTCTATGTCAGGTTGGGTTTGGACTGCCCCTCTCCTGTGACATCTCAGGTCTCCACTAGAAGGGGAACCTATCCCCCTGTTCTGCGCCCCTCCATTGGCTGGCGCCTCAACCTGCTGGTGCGGTGGTCCTCGGTGTCCGGGGTTGGGTACTTAGGTGTGTACTTGCTCACTTCTGTCGGCTTTTTAGTGGGGCCTGGGCCCCATGGCTCCCAAGGGCTTCAGCACAGTGGCTGTTGTGGGTTTCCTGAGGCTCCTCTGTGCTCTTCGCTGGGATGGAGGAGGCAGCTATCCTATTGGTATTCCCTCCTGGGCACCTTTGCTCTGGGGGCTCTTTTGGGCATCTGGTTTCCCCGGAGTCTGCCTTGGCGCTCTGGGGGGTGGGTCTTTGCCTCCTTACAACCAATTTTCAGCATTTTTCTTATGGGGACACCTTACATATACAAATGCAATCTCACAAACACCTATAGCTGCTTAGATTCAGGGGATTATAGACTCATGTTTATACAGAAAACCCCTAGTATTAGTTTAGCTGTCAATGTATACATCTCATATTAAATAATACTGCGTATTTTTCAGTAATGGTATCAAGAAATTGGTTGCTTGACCCTATAATACTTTATCAGTTTATTTTGCTGTTTTTGTATTGTCAGGAACAGAACCAGAGGACCTAGTATTCAACCAGACAAGCAGAGTATGTTTTAAGACAGTTTATTAAAGGACAGATAATGCTTCAGAACCGGAGTGACAGGCAGGCAGAATGATGAAGCAGAGTTTGTAATCCAAACAACAGTCCTTAATCAGAATCCGAGGGAGAGTCAGACAACAGATCCAAGTTCGGTAACAGGCAGGCTAAATAAACAGACAGGGGTCAGGCAAGCTCAGTTATCAGGAGGCAGGTCCGGTCAGGCAAAACAGGCAGGTCCACAAACAAACAGAGAACGTTGGACTAGATTCACCAAATGGCCTCGAAATAATATGGACCTGAACAATTCAATTCAATTTATATATCGCCAATTCATGAAACTTGTCATCTCAAAGCACTTTACAAAGTCAAATTCAATCATATTATATACATTGGGTCAGATTATACAGATTGGTCAACAATTTCCTATATAAGAGAACCAGTTGATTGCATCAAAGTCCCGACAAGTAGCATTCACTCCTGGAGAAGCGTAGAGCCACAGGGAGAGTCGTCTGCATTGCCCATGGCTTTGCAGCAATCCCTCATACTGAGCAAGCATTAAGTGACAGCGGAAAGAAAAACTCCCCATTAACGGGAAGAAAAAACCTCCAGCAGAACCGGGCTCAGTATGAACGGTCATCTGCCTCGACCGACTGGGGGTTACAGAAGACAGAGCAGAGACACAACAAGACAGACAAAAAAGCACAGAAGCACACATTGATCCAGTAATCTGTTCTACATTAGATGGTAATAGCGGGTGATCTGTCTTCCCTGGATGATGTCACAGCTAACAGAACACCAGACCAGGTGTACCTACTATGAAGAAAAAAGAGAGAGAGCAAAAAGTTAAAAGCTGAAATGACAAAAGTTATTTCAAGCAATGCAACGCAAAACTGGAGAACAGTAGAAATCAGTAGAGTGAGAAAAATAGGCCCTGATGTCCTCCAGTAGCCTAAGCCTATAGTAGCATAACTATAGAGGTAGCTCAGGGTAACATGAGCCACTCTAACTATAAACTTAGTCAAAAAGGAACGTTTTAAGATTAGTCTTAAATGTAGACAGGGTGTCTGCCTCACGGACCAAAACGGGGAGTTGGTTCCACAGGAGAGGAGCCTGATAGCTAAAGGATCTGCCTCCCATTCTACTTTTAGAGACTCTAGGAACCACCAGCAGACCTGCAGTCTGAGAGCGAAGTGCTTTGTTAGAAACATACGGGGTAATAAGAGCTCTGATATATGATGGAGCTTGATTATTAAGGGCTTTGTACGTTAGAAGAAGAATCTTTAATTATATTCTTGATTTAACAGGAAGCCAATGAAGGGAAGCTAAAATTGTAGAAATATGATCCCTCTTTTTGATTTTCATCAGAACTCCTGCTACAGCATTTTGGATCAGCTGAAGACTTTGAACTGCATTTTGTGGACTTCCTGATAGTAAAGAATTACAATAGTCCAGTCTTGAAGTAACAAATGCATGGACCAGTTTTTCAGCATCACCCCTGGACAGAATGTTTCTAATTCTGGCGATATTCCTGAGGTGAAAAAAGGAAACTCTGGAAACCTGTTTAATATGGGATTTAAATGACATGTCTTGGTCGAAAACAACACCAAGATTTTTAACTTTATTACCAGAGGCCAAGTTAATGCCATCCAGATTAAGTGATTGATTAAGAACTTATATTTTTTGAGGACTCTGGTCCAAAGATTACAACTTCTGTCTTGTCAGAATTTAAGTGCAGGAAATTTAAAGTCATCCAGCTTTTGATGTTATCAAGACATGACTGCAGTCGAAGTAACTGATTGGATTCATCAGGATTTATGGATAAATATAGCTGAGTGTCATCAGCATAACAGTGGAAATTAACGCCATGCTGTCTGATAATTGTTTATCGGAAGCATATATCTATAGTAAAGAGAATTGGTCCAAGGACTGAACCCTGTGGTACTCCACAGGTGACCCTAGAGTTTGAGGAAGATTTATTATTAACATGATAGTGCCACTGATCAAAGGGAATATCCCTTTAAACAACTTGGTTGGGACTGGGTCTAACATACAGGTAGAAAGAAGGTTTAAATTAACCTAAAATTTTAGATAGCTCAGAAAGCTCTTCTGCTTCTAAACAGTTCAGACACTGAACAGGTTCTAAAGATTCCTCCTACGCTGCCTCACTTACTGAGGACGAGGTAATCATGTTTGGGAGGATGCCAATTATTTTATTTTTAATGGAATAAATTTTATTTATGAAGAATCCCATAAAATCATTACTGCTAAGAGCTAAGGGAATGGATGGATCAACGGAGCTGTGACTCTGAGTAAGTTTGGCAACTGTACTGAAGAGAATTCAATCTGAAAAACTCACAGAGAAAGAATGGCAATTAAAAGAATTTTATTGACACAATAACTTAAGTCTTTGGCGCTCAGACCTCGGCAGGAACATTAATGCTGAATTATACTTTAATATGCATGAGTAGATGTATTAGAACAGGGATGTTCCCCCAAAAAATGCCGAGGTCAGAGCGTCTGTATGCTCAAGCAGTGTCACTGATGATAGGAATAACAGGACGAGAAATTAAACCATCAAGAAGCTGCAAAACAGTTTACCAAGTCAGACCGTTGTTATGAAAGCCTGCCAGCCGGCCATAGCAGTAAAGGCTTACCGAGATAGTGAGATGAGTGAGAGATGATGATTAGGTGAATGAAAGGAAAAGAAGTGAGCAGACATGCTTTCTTGCGGAAGATGTCTTGCGTATGCTTTCTTGCGGAAGATGTCTTGCGTATGCTTTCTTGCGGAAGATGTCTTGCGTATGCTCTCTTGCGGAATATGTCTTGCTTATGCTTTCTTGCGGAAGATGTCTTGCTTATGCTTTCTTGCGGAATATGTCTTGCTTATGCTTTCTTGCGGAAGATGTCTTGCTTATGCTTTCTTGCGGAAGATGTCTTGCTTATGCTTTCTTGCGGAAGATGTCTTGCGTATGCTTTCTTGCGGAAGATGTCTTGCGTATGCTTTCTTGCGGAAGATGTCTTGCGTATGCTTTCTTACGGAAGATATCTTGCGTATGCTTTCTTGCGGAAGATGTCTTGCTTATGCTTTCTTGCGGAAGATGTCTTGCGTATGCTTTCTTGCGGAAGATGTCTTGCGTATGCTTTCTTGCGGAAGATATCTTGCGTATGCTTTCTTGCGGAAGATGTCTTGCGTATGCTTCTTGCGGGTGATGCACATTGATAGAAAAGTGATCATGACAAGATGCAAGATAGGTGACAGAACACAGGACACAGTGCAAGACAGAAAGCATAGAAGAATGCATGACAAAATACATTGAGGGACGCATAGCAAGATGCAAGATAAAACACGACCTGACATACAAGAAAACAATTGGCTCACATCAGAGGCCAATCCGCCTCTGATGTGAGCCAATGCATTAAAATACGAACTTGATGCATGAAAGAGTACGTGACAGGGTGCATGGTAGGAAGAAACACGGTGCAATAATATGAATAGATTTTGAACCACCACCAGTATTTGTAGTTGAATTACCTTAAAGGCAGAGACAGCGTTGAGCAGCAAGAATTGATGAATGCTCAGGGCGGATATAAGAAGTATAAGCTGATGACGACCAACGACCCATTTGTTGGAGAGCAGCTTCAGAAACTCCTCGTGTAGCTGCTGTTGTGGCGGCTCCAATTCGGAACGAATGTCCGGAATAATGACTAGATGGAAGGCCACATGCTTCTAATAGAGATCTAAGATGTTTTTGAAACCAATGTGCGGTCATGGGAGAACCTTCAGGAGTAATGAAGAGAGCCTCGGAATGCGTTATCATCTCGTGACGTTTTTGAACGAATTTGAACATGGAAAGGAAAGGGCAGAAAGGGCCATCCGTTCGCGCGATGAAAACAGAACAGGAACCTTTTCCTTTAGAGTGTTTCAGGGATAATTTATAATGATCGATATTAAAACGAATATCTAAAAGAGATAAATCTCTGGAAGGATTAAAGAAATTATTATTTGAAGTGAATTCTCCTGGTCTCAGAAAGCCATAAAAAGCCAACAAGAAGGTACTGGATAGAAGAGATTTGACATAGGATGAGTAGGAGCTGATTAAGATTGAAGACAAAAGTTTCCTAGGGATCGGAAAGGTTATAGGTTTACGAGAATCAGATGCAGGGAAAGAATGATTTGCCAAACCTTTAAGGAGGAGCTTAATGGAGTAATTGGTGAAAAGACTAGCAGAATTGGGGTTGTAGCATTTGGAATAGAAGTTGATCCCAGCTAATAAACTGTGGATGTAGGAAAGTTTGAATTGCCGTTTGTCGAAGCAGAAAGAAATGAAAGCCATAAAAGAAGTAACGAGTAATGTATATAGGGGTATATTGAGGCTAGAACAGAATTTTGCGAACAATTGCCATGCAAAATTATAGGTTTTGAGTGTGGAGGGAGCTAAACCTGATTTTATATAAAAACTGCAGGAAAGTAAGTATGAGTGAAGAGTATGACTTAATTCAGGATGAATTCCTCTAGAGGAGGAATGGCGGTCAGCTGAAGATCGGCGGTAGGACGGAGATGGCGGAAAGTCTGGAATTTGAAACGAGACAGAGCATCAGCAGCAGAGTTAGAAAGACCGGGAATGTGCCGAGCTGAAATGATAAAGTTATTTGCCAGGTTATGCCTCTGATAAATGGCATAAGAGCCTGGGAGGAGGAACGACCTTTGTTAATAGGTTCGACAACAGCGATGTTATCGCAGTAAGCAGATATACGCTTTCTTTTCCAAAGCGGACCCTTTTCCAAAGCGGACCCCAGACCCCAGACGGCAAGCTACAGCAATTGGATAAACTTCGCATAGAGCAGATGATTGTGAGTTGATTAAGGGAGGAGGCCACGAACCTGCGAACCAGCTATTTTGAAAGAACCCCCCAAAACCTACAGATGGGGCAGCATCTGTGAAAAATTGCAGCATGTCGGCAGACTGAACAATATCATCGTAAAAAAAGGATTTGCCGTTCCAGTCAGAAAATAGTCTAGCCCAAAAGGAAAGATCAGACCGGCAGCCTTCATCCAGAGTAACCTGGTCAAGGAGGGAAGGAACAGAATTAGCTAAGAGGAGCAGCCGGGAAATGAAAGAGCGACCCTGGGGAATAATGCGCATTGCAAAATTGAGGTGACCAAGCAAGGAGAGCAACTGACGTTTAGAAATGATTGATGCAGAACTATAGGATTGCGCAATCTCACGGATTCGAGACAGCTTATCTGCGGGCAGCGATGCCATCATGGTCACTGAATCGAGGTCTATACCTAAAAATTCGATTTTTGTTGCTGGGCCAATGGTTTTCTCTTCAGAAAGGGAAACACCGAGACGGGAAAAGAGCGTTTTCAGTTTGAGAAGTGATGAACTGGGAAGGTTGGAGGGAGGATCAATAAGTAGAAAATCATCTAGGAGATGGAGAACACATGGAAGAAGAGTGACGTTAAGAAGAATCCAACAAAGTGCTTCTGAGATTTTGTCAAACAATGAGGGACTACTCCTGCAACCGAACGTTAGGCGGACAGCAAAATATAACGAGGACTTCCATTTTGCACCGAACAGGTGCCACTGAGAAGGGTGAATTGGGACGATTTTAAAAGCGTCACAAATATCGGCTTTAGCCAGCCAGGCCCCTTGGCCAAAGAGTTTGATCAATGAAATAGCATGGTCCACAGAAGTGTAATGGGGGGCGGATAGATCCAAGATGAGTCTCTTTTTCCCAGAATATTTGCGGGTGGCTACCCCGAGAGGGCTGACACGGAAAGGAGCAAAGGGAGAAAATTTGAAAGGACCAATCATGAACCCTTTGGAAACTTCTTTATGAAGTAATTGATCTACAATTTCAGGTTCTCTCAGAGCAGATTGAAGATTAGAAGATACATGGGTGACGGAGGGGGGGTTGTGAACTCCGACAAAGAATCCTTGGGATAAACCGGTAAGAATAAAATTAACAAAAGTACGATCAGGATGATGGAGGAGATAGATCGCTAATTCAGATATGATAATGGGTGTAGAAAGATGACGAACAATTAAGGTTTGAAGGCACGGTTTTTCGTGAAGCGTACACGGCGAGGACAGACTGACTTTGGATGTGCCTCCTTGCAGTAGCTGCAAATATGAAGAAAACGGCAATTAGGAAAGGTGCAGATGCTTTCATTGAAATTATTACAAATAGGTTTGTAATTAAATACCTGGACATTTCTACCCCTTTTATCTGTGCACTGATAAGAAGTAGATGGGGGCAGAGGAGAAAGGGAAGGAGAACTAGGCTTGAAGGGAATCGATGGGCAAAAAGTACTATGATGACCGATAGAATTACAAGAAGGACAAGGAGTGGATTGAGTTAGCATGATTAAGATATTTGTATCCAAAACAGACCAATCTAAACGAATGCCATGTTGCACTAAGGTTGCAGCTGCTTTAGTGGAGAATGATTTATGATATTGGTAAAATAAATTACTGCCGAATTTGATGTGAAGGTCTGCTATCAATGAGAGATACGTATCGAGCTCTACCCTGCGGTCTGGATAAACTGAAACGGTAGATACTAAATGCTGCGAAAAATTGCCCGATAGATAGGTCTTTGGATAAGCGGGGATCGGATGATTTAAATATGGCTGTGACATCGCCTGCTGAAGCAACTTGCTGATCAACTTCAGGAGAAGGAAGAATGAGTGACACCAAATTAACATATTTCCCTTGAATGATTTTAGAATGAAGGCGAGAAGAGACATTAGAGTGCATTGGAATATAAGGTGTGCCTGAATGGGGAGGCAGGAATAAAGCATAATAAGCGAATTCAAACAAATGGAAGAAATTATGGAAAACATGGTTGGATACATCTTACGTAAGGTTGGTCCGGGGCGGGCATTCTCGAGTGTGAATGAAGGAAGAGGAGGAACGAACTGGATCCGACTGAGAAATTGACAGCAGCGATCACGTGGCAGGGAGGGGATTTTCCAAACTTTGGAGGCGAGCCGATAATGTTGAAAAGGATCGATTAAGCAAGTCTAGAGTAGAGCAGATGGAGGCTGAAAGCTGATCTACGGTTGAAGGATTAATGAAGGAAGCTGTCGCTGTGGGATGAGAAGCTGAGGAATGTCCTTGGAATTCGACAGAGCGGTGAGAGGGAGCAGGCGTAGAGGTTGCTGCAGCCGGGTTAGGGCTCGAACGTCCTCTACTGCGCTTGGCGGGGGGACAGGTGGATTTGCGTGATCTCTTGCGACCAGAAATCGAAGCGTGTGGAACAGCGGATGGCGGGGGGAGATAGGGATGAATCATGATGAAGCAGGAGAGAGGCTAGTTGAGAAAGCTGAGCAGAGTCTAGATCAGAGCCGGGCAGAATACCTTTAGAGCGTAACGCGGAGGACGGAGATGAAAGGGCAGCCAGACGGGAGCTTCTTCGAGCAGGAGGATTAGGAGAAGGATTAGATTCTTCTGGATTAGGGAACAGGGATCCAGCAGGGTCATCTGATTCGAAATCAGACATGATGCAATGCTGTTTGCTTGCTGGTTAGCAGGCTGAGACGTGGATTTGAAGTTGCTTTTAAGATGAGCGCGGAGTGCTCATTGGAAGCAGGGGATGAGTTTCTTCGATTGAACTTTCGCTTTAGCTTTACATCTAGGATTATTTTTATTCTCCTCAATTAATGATAAAACATATGCTGCTCTAACTCTGCGAAGGGTCTTGTTACACAACAATAGACTGTCCCTCCAGATTAGGTAGGATTCCTCTCTGTGTGTAGAGCACCATTTTCTCTCCAAGTTCCTAACATTGTGCTTCAAGGAACGCAGCTCTGAATTAAACCAGGGAGCCAGCTTCCTGTGAATTATCACCTTCTTTTTCAAGGGAGCTACATGTCTAATGCAGAACGCAATGACGAAGTCACACCGTTAACAAAGACATCTATTTGTGAATAGGAAGAAACAACATTGCTGCTATCTGCAGGGTATTTCTGCAATACTGACGATATTAAAAGAAGGACAGACTCTTTAAAGTTAGATGCAGCATTGTCTGATAAATATCTACTATAATGGAACCCTCTTTTGGGGGTGGAGAACTCAGTTAGATTAATCTCAAATGTTATTAAAAAATGATCAGATAAGACAGGGTTGTGATGAAATACTATTAATTCTTCACAATCAATGCCATATGTCAGCACAAGGTCTAAAGTATGGAGCCAAGAGTGCATTGGTTTATGAACACATTTTGAGCAAAACCAATTGAATCTAGGATAGTTTTAAAGTCTACACTAAGGTTATCACATTCTGTGTCAACATGAATGTTGAAATCACCCACTATAATAACCTTGTCAGTGTTTATCACCAAATCAGATACGAAGTCTGACAACTGATCCAAAAACTGAGTGTAAGGGCCTGGTGGACGATACAAAACAACAAACAGAAGAAGAGGTTTTATTGCTTTGCAATTTGGATGAGGGAAACTGAGGGTTAAATGTTCAAAAGAACTGTAGTTATTAGTTGGCCTGGCACTAATTAATAAATCAGACTAAAAGATGGTTGCCACTCCTATTCCCACAGATCATGGAATGTGGAAATTTGAATTGGAGGGAATTGACTCATTTATACTAACGTAGTCCTCTTGTAGCCAGGTTTCTGTAAGACAAAATAAATCAATCTGATTATCAGAAATCAATAATTAACTAACAAAGTCTTTGGAGAGAGAGACCTTATATTTCATGGACCACATTTAATTGTTTTATATTTTGGTTCAAGGTGAGCCGTATTGATTTTTATTAGATTTTTAGGTATGTTCCTTTTAGATCAGTTTTTGATCTGTTAAGTTTTGGTCGTGGGAAAGACACCGTCTTAATAGGGTAATGGGTGGGTAACAGTACAGAAGCTGCAGAGAGGTGTGTTAAACTATGGCTCTGCTTCCTGGTCTGAGCCCTGGGTTGTCAGCATTTAGGAGAACTAATAAATCTGTCCATATTCCTAGAAAGAAGAGCTGCACCATCCAAAGTGGGATGGATGCCATCTCTCCTGGTCAGACCAGGTTTTCCCCAGAAAGTTCGCCAGTGTAGACCACGTTGTTTTCAGGACACCACCTAGACAACCAGCGGTTGAATGATGACATGCGGCTAAACATGTCATCACTGGTCAGATCAGGCAGGGGAACAGAGAAAATTACCGAGTCCGACATTGTTTTAGCAAACTCAGCAGGTGTGTCAATGAGTGGGGAAAACTTGTTAGAAACGCAGACGGGTTGGTGGTGACCTGGGGGCTGAAATCTAGAGCTATGCTTTCTGCGAACCGTCACCCAGCCGGCCTGGTTACCCGGCTGCTCGGGTGCTGCTGGAGGACCGCTACTTGAAGTTACTCTATGTGGCTCCGCGCTAGCAAAGGGGTGGCTATCAGCTGGTTTTTCAACAGCACAGGGCCGGGTCTCCTATTCTGACACCCTCACCCCCAAAGCTACAAAAATACTACATTTATTACAAGTACCAATATCACTAAAGGAGGCAGAGGAATAACTAAACATCTAACACAGAGAGCAGGAGATAGGGGGAGACAGAGAAGCTGAAGTAATGGTAGGAGAAAGAGCCATTGTGGAGCTAAAGCTAGGCTAGGCTAAAGCTAGGCTAGCGCCCTTTTACCACGCCAAAAAAGCAAACACGAAGAACTCCTCGTGTGAAACACAAGCGCGATGTGCAGCAACAGAGAATGTTTTAAAGTGCTTATGTGTTAGAAACAGATGTTACAGCAAAGAGATTAAAGATTTGTTTGGAGCAACAGACCGCAATTTACACTGTGACAACGGGAAGTGACACAATATGCCTTACCTCAAACAGGAAGTGATGATCAGCCGATCAAAGCTAGTTGTTTCAAAATATTCCAGGATAGAGGCAGGTATAAATAGAGGACTAGACAGGTGACCAGAGTTAAACACTAATTACGGGTAACAGGTTAGACTGATCAGAGGAAGGGTGGTGGCTAGAGGTGGAACTGAACTGATTGGTTAGTGACTGGTGACAGGGGAGTGACAGGCAAACATATTGGGTTGTGGCTGGTGGCTGCGAGGTGAACAGACCTGATTACTGGCTGGTGAACAAGTTAAATAAAGCAATGTACAAAACTAAACCAAAACAAAACCCAAACTATGACATTTATATGTCTCTTTGCAGGTGTAGAAGCAGACTCAGAGGATGTTATTTTGTTCTCTCCTTTTCCTCTCCTCTATTTTTTCACCTCCCTTAAGCAGGTTGTCTCCTCTTTTCCTCTTTTTTTTCTTTTACTGTCCCATTTTTGTGTCAATTGAACATGAAATAGTCCGAGTAAAATTGAATTAAGCTTTATGCATTTATAAATCATGCGGGGCACAACAGCAAAAGCAGTAATGCTCCACTTGTGAAAGTTAAATCTGTTGGGCCCTCTTTGGTATTAAGACAGGAATTCTTAATGCTACACTGCCAGACAGGGCACATAAAAAGAAGGAAAAAAGAACCAGTGCAATCTCCTGACTTCTGAAAAGGTTAATGGCTTTTATTCAGTGCTCACATATTCACACCGAGTTGTTCCCAACCATTAACCTTGTTCACTTCCCTACAGTGGTTTCTGAGTGCGCGTCAATCAGTTCTTGTTTATGCTACACCAGTTTATTCAATAAACCTTTTAAATGTTATTATGTGTCAGCTGAATATTGGGTTGTTACACCCTTGTGAGACCAGCCTGTCAGTGGATCTCTTCCGCTCCCTAAAAGTCTCAATAAAGAATCAGAATTGGCTCATAACTTTGATGAACTGACTGTACTGGCCTATTGCCAGAGACCAGGGCTAGGGCTGTGGCTAGCCCATAGCATTTGAAGTATGGATGAGTTTTAGTGAGGATTAGAATCAGACAGAAAAGTCAGTATTTACAGTATATCTGAGTTAATGCCAAATATGAATAAAGTTAAGAATTATTTCCAATCAGGGTGGATTCGCTAATGATTTAATTTCATTTTAGTCTGATGGAGAGTTGTCATTGAGCAGAGGGGGTTGAATATTCAGATGATGGTTTTAATTGAAGAGTACAAGTGTTCACACATGGTAGGGCTGGCGGTGTAGATGAGTGCCTGAGGCTGACTCCCTGTGCAACCCAGACCTATGTGATCACAGCTCAGTGGAGAATGCAAGCCCAGCAATACAATGGTGATACCCTGGCTGCCTCCAATGCCCCCAGGCTCCCATCATATCTGCAATATTCTCCACACAAACACAAGTATCATGGCACAGGGGAGGAAAGGAGAAAAGCAAGGAAGGGAAGGAAGGGGATAAACAAAGGGAATGACAGCATAATTTCATACAGCAAACATGTTAACATGCACAAAAAATTATTTAAACTGTTAGTTAGCCATGTAATCGCAAATGTGCTGAGTGAAATTTTGCTCCAGTCAGCGGAAACTCTTGAACAAGAGCAACATCTAGAGTACATTTACTCATTCTACTAATATTAATAAACATGAGTCAGCACAAGCCAATACTGAAAAGACAAACATTGACATTGATTTCACTCACAGGAGCGCCTCTCGGAAAACTGTAGTAAATCTTTAGCAAAAACTGTAGTAAAGCTTCATCTACTATTGTTAGAAAGTAATTTTATGTCACAATTGTGAAAGAGAAAAGCACATTTAAAAGCTTAATGCCCTTGTCTTGTAAAAAGAACTGAACTTAATGATGCAGAGACAGTTGTAAACAATGACCCAAAGTGTGTCAAGTAGATTAAAAATGAATGAAGCACTCTACACTATGAACTAAAATCAGCATTTAGGTTAGTTTTGCTATTACCTTGGGGTGTGAACATTGACAAAAAAAATCTGATCAATCAGTTGAAGAACTTCTAATACTGTATTTTGGTTGACAGGTTAGTATTTTAGTAATGGAACCTTTTTTTTTGTAGGCATAAATACAGTAATTTAATCTAATTCAGATCCAGGCTGTTTGGTGTCTTTCTTGAGGAAAGTATGCAAAGCTAATTGCTTTGTGGCAGGCTATTTTACCTTGAGAGTGGGATTTGAGCTCCAAACGTATTGATTTTATGGAATAAGGTCCATACGTTATTATTTATCTGTGCATTTGAGGATAATAGCTGTAATCTCTTTTGGCCCATTCAGTTGTAAGTATTGATGTGTCAATGTCTTTTCATTTTGTTTTGACTTGACATGCTCCAGCCTTTTGATTGAGAACAGCTTTTTTGGACGTGCTTATTATTTTTCTGACCTAACCAATTATGTTTTGGTCTGTTTGAGCAGTTATTTGCATACATTCAGTTTGCAGGTACATTTTTATGGGACATTTAGCCTAACAGAAGAGTTACAGTTCTTAAATTCCAAAATTATGTGTTCATTTTTGAATGAGCTAAATGTAAAATTTTTGAATGTGTCTGGGTCATTTTATGTATTTGGATGGATGGACATCGAAAAACACCTTCCAAACTATTGAGAGTATTCAACTGTATCTCTGCCGGTACATGAAGATTAGTACACTTTTTTTTCTTTGCAGTGTTCCAATAAGAAAGTTGGAGTAATACTAGTTTTCCAAAAATTGTTTTATTTGAATTAGTGCACATTTTTATTTAGGTGTTTTATGCTTGAATAACAAACAACACCAACATAATAATAATAATAATAATAATAATAATAATAATAATAATAATAATAATAATAAGAAGAAGAAGAAGAAGAACAACAACAACAACAACAACAACAACAACAACAACAACAACAACAACAACAACAACAACAACAACAACAACAATAATAATAATAATAATAATAATAATAATAATAATAATAATAATAATAATAATTATTATTATTATTATTATTATTATTATTATTATTATTATTATTATTATTATTATTATCATCATCATCATCATCAGTAGTAGTAGTATAACAATAATAACAACAGTAATAATAACAATAATAATAATAATAATAATAATAATAATAATAATAATAATAATACAAAGACAAAAATTGCTTTGGAGCGTAATCGTTCCTTTCTGCCGTACCTGTGACTTTCTCTCTCCCCCTTCCTCTCACTCCAGCTGTAGAAGCAAACAGCTGCCAGTCTTCATTCCTCTCCTGTCACACTTTTCCTCCTTTAAAAGTGGCTTTTTCCTCACCATTACTTCCAAGTACTGTTGAAGACGCATTCCTAGGATTCTGTGTCTAATCCTGACCCATGCAGTGTTTTTAAGTTATAGGATTTGCCAAGTTCTAAATCTAAAATGACAAATGTCTTGTATTATACTATATAGAGTTCCACATTTACAACACAATAACATTCATGTGTTTTTTCTGTTATGACAGTAAGGATACTGAGCATGTTGTGACCCCAACACAGTGATATATTACCAAACACTAAGAGTCACAGGCATTGTTTTTACAAGTCCATCCTTTCTGCCTAGAATATAAGCAGCACTAAAACGAATAATATTTATCTTATTAACATTTAATCACATTTTCAAGCCTATTTCAGAAATTTTGAACCTAACTAGTGTCAAATGTTTTTGAAAACATGTTTGATATGCAGTACAATTTTGTTTGTAATGGTGAAAATATCTAAGAAGTTTACCCACTCATTGTACCTGTGACATAGTGAAAAGTAAAGAAGGGAGTGGAAACAGATTATTGAACTTACAATAATATCTTATTATATTTTAGCATTTATCTATTTTTATACTCTTTCGTTTCACTTCTTTTACCTCAAACCATCAAACAGAGTTGAGGATAATCCACTGACATATAATTCCAATAGAACACACAAACTTAAATGGTTGAAAATAAAATGGTCAAATTTAACATTAAATCTTGGCAAAGCTGAATCTTTTTTGCCTGATCGCTTTTCACTTAAGACAAAAAATCTAAAATATATTCTGATTGTCTCAGACACAAATTAGGTGAAGACATATGAGTGCTGCTGTTGTGCAGGGAATTATTTCTACATGAGGCTTGTTGGTTGTCAAGACCACTGTGGAGAATAAAATGGTTGAGTGACGCTGGGGTCCACTACCCCTTTACCCCCTCACGCCTGGTCCTCCTGCCTTGCTTATAGGCACCTCCTGTCCTGTGCGGATCACCCACTCCTCATCCACATTAATTGGCTGTCATAAATGTGCTGAATTAACGCATTAATGAGCGTAGATTTGAATCCTATGTTTGGTAAAGGGGGGATGTTTCCCTGCCATGGTGCAGGCTTTCCCTGCCTCCCCTCTCGTGTTCGTGGGCCTGTTACAGATATGCATCCAGGACATTTGTGTGGATTGCATTTCATTAGTTTGATTTGAGCGGACAGCACTAAGCTGCTGAGGGCTGTGCGCTGACAGCTAATTACAGGAATCAGCCTTGTCCACTGATAGAGAACAATAGGCTTGGATGAGCCCGCCTCGCCAGGGGGACCGGCCCTGCCTATATCCCCAGCATTGGGCTCTCTTCTAGTCCCCAGTATGGAGAACCATTTCTTATATTAAAGCCAATGGAAAGCCTAATTGAGTGCTACCTTCTTCCTCAACTAAACTCCTCTTTAATTTGAAATACAAACAGAATTAGGGGACATGAGCAGAAAAACACCCATTTTGGTCACGCTAGATATAACCCCCCTCCCATCCTCTCAATCTACACTCTGCCTCCACCATCTCCCCACTGTTCACCAAGCCTTCCTCCAACCTCTAGCACGCACACAGGTCAGCAGTATACATGCCCTAGTCTGTCTGCTTCCGTAACTCCATCTATCTTTAAACCATCAACATTATAACATTTCTGTTCACTCAAGTGAACTCTACCCTCCTTAAAACAGAATTAAATGGATTAGTTCAAACGTCAGTAAATTTAGCGACGCATTAAGATTGCAACATTCTGAATGGCAGTTTGCAGTCATTCTACTAGATTAGTTGTGGTCGAGCTCCCTGCCCTTCATATTTTTTTGTCAGCAATGATGTTGTTTTCTCTGCTGACCAGGCAAGGAACCTTTGCATTTTGATGTCTAATGATCAACTTTGTTGCAAAAACTAAAACTCCCTGGCTCTTTTAAGCTTCAGCATTAATGGTGAAAGCAATTTTAAATTGAGTCTCTATCTAGTTTTTGCTCCTCTGTCTCATTTGGGAGGCACTGATATGGCCAGTGGCGAGTGGCCAGGTGCGCTGACACAGACTATTATTTTTGGAGTGAGCGCCACTATCTCAGCTTTTTGTGCCATTTTCGGGTCAGGCCTTTAGGTCATTTTCCCTCACAGATTCTACCAGTCTATTTTCTGGTAGGTTGATGGAAGGTAATGACTGAGCGGCTGATGGTGGTGCAGGCGGTGCATGCATGTGACCATGTCATTTTAGCTCAGTGACAGGGCCTGCTGTGGCCGGTGTCTACCAGGGGGAGTGCCAAGGATAAGGTAGAACCCTACGTCTGGTCTGAGGGGTCAACATGAAGTGGGCTCCGCACTGACTGACAGGGCACTGGGGTTTGTTAAGGAGATTTGTGCCCACTGCGGATCTGCTGTCGGCCCGGTTGTGGCACTTGTGTCAATTTGCACCCCACGCATGTCGCTAGTCTAGCTGACAGGTGAGCAGTGGTATGGCGTCCTGTCCGCCTAATTGTACCCTGCAGTCCTGCCTGTGTGTGGGCGCAGAGAGGATGGTTGAGGCCCAGGCCTGTTAGCGCCCTGCTTGCCCTTGGCGGCCAGGCCCAGAGCAGCCTCTTCAGCATGTGAGTAATCCAAGGTGAGGGCCTGTCGCTCAGTCAGCTGGTTGTCTGCTGGCTGTAGACGATGATGGACACGCTGCTCTGCCCGTTGCCCCACGAACCTGACACTGTACATGTGGGTGGATCCATGAGCAAATACTCACACAGTCACTGAAAAGACATGCAAACAATAAATTAAACGGAATTTGAAATGAAATTCAAATGAATAGCAGAGAGAAGTATAATTATATAAGTATAGCCTTTGAAATGTTCATAGAACTTTGCATTTAAATGTGATGAACAGAATTTTTAAGCATCCATTTTTTTTCGGGGTTGTATTATAAATGTTTGCTCTGGCATGTTTGCTCCGGAGGAGGGATTACTGCACAGTCAATGACTTGATGCAACTGGCTGGGCTCCCTTATATATTTCACTTTTCATCAAATGGCATGGAATTATTTAGCTTATTTTGATTGTGTAGTAACATGAATATAATTAAACTGCACTTTATCTTTGGATGAATTCAAATATAACAAAAAGAAAGCAATCCATTTGTGTTGCCAGGATCAAAACAAAACCAAGGACCAATTTGACTTTTTAATAACTATCAGCAAACATAAGAGGGATGTTTTCTAAACAACCAGAAATCATATCACATTCCTTTCTAATACATGATGAGCTTGATAACAGAAGTGGATCTCAATATGTGATTATTGTAAAGTCCACTCACACACTTTAAAATTTGTTTAAAAAGTTGACAAATCTGTTTTTCAACAGATAGTACTGCTAGGGGATATCTATATTTGTCTCTTTTTATTTAAAATATTGTATCACATCTTGATAATTGACAAATAGTTTTATTAACTTTTTAAAATGGAGGCTAGGAAATGGTACTGGCACTAAGGCCATAACTAGAGGTGACTGAAAAGTAACACAAAGACAAACAACCTCTGGGCAAACTGTGGCATCAGGAAAAGGCAGTAAAGGTTGGACAGCTTTAAGAGATTTGTTTTAATGCTTCATTTTTAAGGATCATACTTTGTGTCAACTTTTGCCATTTTTTCCTTTATTTTAGCTGTGTACTTTGGCCATTGAAGTAGCTTTTTACCTTTATCTTCACCTGAATTAATTTATTGTTTTTTTTAAAGCACGTCAGCCAGCCTGGGATTATGGGTGGAAATGATAATACAGTTGGCACGTTTACTGATGTAACCATGTTTATTAATGTTGCACTGCCCCCTTTGAAGCTAGCAGATTAAAACATGTATATGGGAATAAATTAGATTGATTCTAATTGAAGTTGCACCAAATTGTATTTTTACACAACTTCGAATTAATAGGAAGTGTTTGCAAAGGATCTTGAGAGAAGTATAATTTATTATACATTTGATACTATATGAATAAACTGAGTATACAGGCTAAATAAAAGATGTTATCAAACGGATTTTGAAAGAATTCACATTAGCGGGGCAAACCTTCTGTAAAAGCATATTATTATTATTATTATTATTATTATTATTATTATTATTATTATTATTGTTGTTGTTGTTGTTGTTGTTGTTGTTAGTGGTAGCAATTGTTCTAGTATTCAGAAAATAATCAATCAGCTTCTCTTTCTGATGTGAGTAGGGGGCCTGGAGGGTTATGCGTTTGTATGTGTTAGGAGGGTGTTCAGCTGGGGAAGTGTGCCATTTCCTGGCTCGTGAAGGCCTCAGTGCCAGCTGTGTGGGGCTGGTGCTGCTTCCTGGGGGCAGATGCCTGCAGTTCTGCCTCCATGATCCCAGCTCCGTTCCTGCACCAGCCCCTGCAGTCTGCTTCACGCCTCCGGGGGTGTGGAGAAGGAGGAAGTGTGTGTGTGTGTGTGTGTGTGTGTGTGTGTGTGGGGGGGGGGGGGGGGACAACACACATATACAGTCAGAAGAGCTTGCATTCACACAGTCTCACAGAGCACTTGCAAGTACAAGTGCAATTACACGCACAAAGACACACACACCTCTCAGGCTCCTGAGCATTAATTAGCCAGCCGACAAGTCTGCTACTCCATAGTCTACCTCCATCACACGCTGGAAAAACAGGCAGAGAGGACGAACAGGCACAGCTCATCGGAAAATTCAGAGGAACTGGGAGCTGTGGTTGGAGACACAACAGAGGACTTTCCAGTCACTTTTCTGCTTCTGTAAATAGGCTCCTCCTCACCCTCAACCAAGCTCATCCATAACTTTCACCACCCATTCCCTCCTTCTCCCATGCTACTATTGAAGCACGCTGTAACCAACACCACACTGGCATCTAGAGGCCCTGAGGGGTATCGCGGGGGCAAGGTTACTCTGTGTCTATACAATATCCAAGTCTTTGAGACTGAAGGAGAAACAACACAGTGTTAAAATTGCAGAGATCAAAGTCATCTCAGATTACTTTCTCGCTAAATTATGGAAAGGATTCACTTCAACTACAAGAGTTGTCATTTCAACAAAAAACTGCTATTTCTGTACTTCAGTACAGTTGAATGAAACGCTGCCTTGCTGTGGTTCTCAACCTCAATAAAGAAACTATATATATATATATATATATATATATATATATATATATATAATAAACATTTTGTTTTCCTTTTCAACACAATAGCCACAAAATTCCAAAAAATTGCTGCCTCATTCCAGTGGTGATTCTACAAAAATCTAAACAGTGAATTACTTTCTTTTAAATTGACAGTTTGTCAATTTTTTCTTAAATTCCTTTTAGAATTTACACCCTTAGATTGTTTTTCACATGATCAGTATTTTGTAAATGATGTTTCAATAGTTTTTCTTAGTACTGCTAATTAATGCAATCAAGTACTGCTGAAGTAAACAATATTTAATTACACATTTATTTTCAGAATAATTTTGTATTTTAACTTATTCAGATAATCCAGACTTAGTAACCCACAAGAAAGAAGGAGGAACCACTTTTGCACAAACACTGTGATAAGGTCATATGTCTGATATTTTAAATACTGTTTTGATTTAGTGAATAACATATACATCAAAGATGCATCAATGTTGTTATTGAAAGGTCTTAAATTCTCAGATGGATATGGAAAGTTTGCAATGCAACTGCATCTCTTTTTTAAATAAATACAACGCTGTACTGGTCACTTTTTGTGTTTAATGCTTTAAGTTAACAGACAAAATGCCTTCAATATTTCCCAAAATTTGCATTCCCCCTCCCCTCCCCCCAAGATCGGTCTAGCACCTTTTCTGCAAAATTAATAAGCACAAAACCTAGAAATGCCTTTAATATTAAGCAAAATTTGTATTTTTTTCCAGGATTGGTTAAACATTGTTCCTGCTAATTAATAAGCACAAAGATATTAGAGAGCATGGTATGTGAACAAGCCACAATGCCAATTTACTATATTTACTGTGACATATATTTGCATGAGAGAGACTTTTTATAGTTTCCCTCACTGGTCGCTCATATTTATTGCGGCCAAAATTACACTGCTGACAACTTCTTAGGTGAATGTTCTCCTTTTTGTGTGCAATGAGTCCAGATGCAGAGGCCTGTTGAAACTGTTGGAGTGTGTGTTCTACCCTTTACAGGGCATAGACGGTCTTGCTGCACTGATTTCCGATAAGTCTTCACCTCCTCCGCTGCTCATGGCCTGCGGCTTCATCCTCCATCTCTTCTGCTGTCGATCAATTGACTGACGCTGCTGACCAGCTCCCACAGCACACCGCTGAGGGAGGGGAGTTATTGGAGTCGTGTGTGAGAGAGTGTGTGTGCTTCTTAGGATACTTTCTGGTGGGGCTGTATATGCTATCACATTTGAATAATATTAAAAATAGAAATGTGTCTCAAACAAAATGCTGAACAGAACTATGGTAGCGGAATTATTAAATATCTTTTGTATATATAAGTTTGAGCTAAAACGTTTTTCCAAAGATTTTGTCCAAATTAAAAATATAGCTGATATTCAGTTAATTCCATTAAGAATCAGCATCAACTTTATTTGCCAAGTTCATGGCTACAAACAAGGTATTTCACTTCGGATTCCAAAGCTCACATTGTGTAAAAAAAAAAAAAAGAATACAATATTCTTTAAACTTTTATTGAGGAATATGGATAAAAATTCCACAGAACACTTCTTAATCCTGTTATTTTGGTAACTCACGTCATTGGGGGCAAATTACTACCAGATTTTAATTTTTGTTTTCTGTATGTGTTGAAGTATATGGAAGGTAGAAAGTGCCATGTGCATCAGCAGTTCTTTTTTCCCAAACATAAAATGTTAAATTATTGTATACTTCATAAAATACACAAAATAATTGCTTGTAACAATTCATCAATACGATTAATATTTGGAACTTATGCTTAAACCCATTTAATTCATTATACATTTCTAAGCATTCTAAAACTGATTAAGAAAGTTTGCCAAAGCGATATTTACTTTTGCAAAATTGAGCACTTATTATTGTGGAATGAGCTGCCGCTGATGGTGAGGCAGGCCCCACCTCTTTCTGTTTTTGAAAATCGTTTAAAAATACATTATGTCTAATTGGCTTTCAACCCAGAGTGAGTTAATATCTGTGTCTTTATATTGCACTTTTTCCTTGTATTTGTTGTGTTTTTCATTTCTTTTGCATATTTGTTTTACTGTTTTGTTGTTTTTTGCTTTTGTATTTGTACAGCTCTTCAGTCAGCTGCTGGCTGACATGAAGGTCTGGGTGATTTGTTGATTTATTTTTATTTTTTAAGCACTATGCTTGCCAAAAGACTTTTAAAGGACTCCAATGTGAACAATTTAACAAAGCAAAACTGCTTTGCCAGTAGTAGTGTTCCTGCTACAAACTGTTTACCTTATGTTTGGACCAGTATGGGTCTCTGATGATCCATGAACCATGATAGATGCTAATGTAATGGTCAGGCTAAAACAGCTGGTATCTCACACTTCTTGCTGCTAATAAAAAAGTACCTTGGATAACGTTCAATGTATAACAATGTCAAGGGCAGCTGGTATGAGCAGACCATTCAGCAGTCTGTCTGCTTGCTGATCATTTTTGGTAATTGGGCCAAAGATTGCAGTGGTTTTGCAGATCCAGGCAGAGTTGGTCCTTCAAAATAAAATTGGTCAGTTCCAGCTGACGCCAGTTCTCTGCAAACCTGGTGAGCCAAACTGATAATGTGTAGCAATATCCGATCTGCACGTTATCATTCTGGTCCTGCTCTCGTCAGATCTGTTCGGGGAAAGGAGGGACATTCAGCAGAACTTTATGAGATGACTGGGTGAAGCGACACCTAGTGCCCGCCAACTAAAGGTTGGTGTTAGCCAATCATGGTAATAAATGAAAATGTCGTAAGCAGCAGGCACCATGAGAAACTAAAAGTTAAAATAGTCAAGGCACGCTTCTTTGGATGGTGACATTTCTAACAATTGTGGATTCTAATATAACAGATTTGCTAGCACCAGCTACGCGTGCGTCCTCCTATGCTACAATGTCTATTTTTGTTTGGCTGTGGGCCTCTTGCTTTTGTCACAGCTGTATGTCCCGCCTTAAACCACAATAGTACAGCGTGATTAGCCACAATGGTTTTGGTTTGGTCTTGAACGGTTGAGGAGGGAACAGGACAAGATGGGCTCTCGTGTGTATGTGAACGCACAAATACCATGAGAATTCAGCTTGCAGGCAAGGTTAGTTCTCTACAAATCCATCTTCCATGTGGTTTTGAGAGACTATCTGGAAACTAGGGTTCTTTCTTTGGGCATACAGACTAGTGGAGAGAAACACAAACAGTCGCACATTAAACGCATTAGCATGCTAGTAGCATTCTGTTCTGAAGACTGACATATTCTCAGAGTGAAGTACAAAGAAAGCAGAAGTTCTATTGTTTTAAGAGTACGATTTGTCAAGTTAAATCTTGTTTTACAGTGAAACAGCAAAACACATTGAAAAACTAAATGAAGTGATACAGGTGTGTAACGTTTCAGTTATTGTTGACCAACTGCTTTAATAACAATTTTAAGTAAGTTTAAGGTGAGAACATTTATAATAAGGGCAGTTCTTTATCCAAATCCAAAATAAATTTGGATTAAATTAATATCAATTCAAGCAAATTACAAAACTCTACTATAACCGTTTATGATCAGTATTTAAGTATTTAGTTTTAGTGCACTAATTCTACTTGTTACTTAAACAACTTGCCTGCAACACATGACTTTTAGACCTCCAGAGAGCTGTAATATTCACATCAGGGAGTATGTCTGGGTTTACAAGAATATACTTTATTTGGAAGCTCTGTGTTTTCCTATTACTGCATGTTGGATTGTAGATCTGATATAAAAGCATAGAATTACCACATTATTTTCTTTGCACTCTGCATCATGTGAGCTTCCAAGCATCTCTGGAACAATTCTTAGATCAGTTTTCATCTTTCCACAATCTCTGCTGTGAATTTAAAAGTCTCTGTGGGCCAAACGCCTTATTTTTTCTGCTGTAAGAGTTCACCTTTGAGACAGCAACCTGTGGATACCAGGTGTGTGATAGAGAACATTGTCCTCGGGGACAACAGGGTACCTGCTGTCATGGCCACCAGCACAGGTCTGTGTGTGTGTGTGTGTGTGTGTGTGTGTGTGTGTGTGTGTGTGTGTGTGTGTGTGTGTGTGTGTGTGTGTGTGTGTGTGTGCACGTGGGTGTGTAGCCATCACCCCAGGGAGCTGGTCAGCTGTTGTTTCATGCAGGAGATTACACAGCTTAATCAGGCTGCCTGATCAGGTGCAGCTGATGCTGTTCAAGCTCGCAATGCACACCACCAACCTCACTAGAAGCACTCACACAAAGACCTCCCGTTACACCCAATTAGCTCCGTTAGTGAGTTCTCCACACCAGGAGACCTCAAACACACCCACTGTGTACAGGTAAACAGAGTTTCAGTTATGTGCAGGTTCATACATGTTGATTAACACACACACACACACACACACACACACACACACACACACACACACACACACACACATACCACAATAACAAACGGATCACATGTAGTTGAAACTCAGTTGTAATTATGTTGAGTCAGGCATGATCTAGTCACATTCAATTACTGTAAGACAAATTTGATGTACAATTGCAGACATGTAAGCACACAAATCATGGCCAATAATGTTAAAATCAAGCTTTTAGTGATTCCTTTGAGTCATTTTTTTACTGGAATGATTTTACAATGCACCTTTTGTGAATTTCAAAAACAAGCAATGGGTGGACATTTTTTAACTTCCTCTGGATTTCTTTCCAATTTGACCCATATCAAACATTAATATACAGATACACCCCTGCTTGCAGTTTGGTAACTGTGCCTTTAGAAAGTTAAGCTTTGACCTTAGACTTTTTGTAACTAACTGCAAACTTCTGGAATAATTCAGGTTGAATGTTCCTGGTAGAATATCTGGTCCAGACCCACGTTTTATACATTGTTCATAGTTTTACTGCAAATAACGGTGCTTTGGGAATTCCAAATGTTTAAATTTAGCCTGATTCTCCTTTTATGAACCAATTTACATGTGTGTTTGAGATATGTTGTTTGTTGCTTATTTTCTTTCAACACCACATCATGCCCAAAATATTTGATATCTCAAGAATCTTTATTGTCACCATGCATTACTGTGGTGAATTTTTTTTTCAGACAGACACCAGCTCGGCATGTACACAGATAATATATAGGGAGACACAAGAGACTTTTCACCCCCTTCTTTTATTAGAAATGAAGTTATGCAGCTGACTGCACTGGCCAAACACACTTCCTGAGATGCTTAAGCATGCAAAATAGTCTTAAGGGTCTGATAAAACTCGTACCAAAAGACGGATATCAGTCCCTTTTTGGAAATGAACGATATGAATTGCTGTGTAGTCACATTAATTAATCTCTCAAAGTTCATTCAATGCTACACTAATGCCCACAGTAAATTATGTGCAGTAATCTTAAATCTTCCTACACAGAACTGTGCAATCAGACATTCTTGAGAAATTAGTCTGTACAAATAGGCATTAACAGTAGAGTTATTTTAATGTGTAACAGACCATCTTATCAGCAGGGGGTGATAGACCTCACAGCTTTTGGAAAGAAACTATTTTGTATCTATTAGTTTTTGATGGCAGTGGGTCAAACATTGCATTGCCTGGGTGGTTGGGATCAGTGACAATGCATCTAGCCCTTCTCTGGACTCTTGCAGACAGCAGAAACTGTCAGCTCACAAAAAGTATCCCACTGTCATGCTGAGACATAAAATAATTTATATGGTAGCTCTGTAAAGGTTTTTTTGCAGGTTAGTGGAAAATCCAATACATTTCAGTTTCCTGAGAAGGAAGAGCCATTTCTGTGCCGTCTTCACCCGGTGAGAGGTGTTTACAGTCCAGGAGAGGTCAGAGAAGATGTGAATGCCCAGGAACTTAATGCTGTCCACACGCTCCACTACCTCCCCCTGTATGCAAAGTGCCGCGTGTTCAGTCTTATTAGACCTCCTGCAGTCCACTGTTGCCTACTTCGTTCCTGGAGCACCACTGTGTGAGATTGTTGACCACCTCTCTGTAATGGTTCTCCTTACTATTGGAAGTGAGACCCACAAAAATGTTGCCGTCCGCAAACTTCACAACTGTGTTTGTGGTGTGGATAGTAGAACAGTCATGGGTGAAGAGAGCAGATCTGAGAACACAACCCTGCAGCGTTTCACTGTTGAGGATCAGTGGGGCAGATGTGCGTTTCCCTATCTTTACCATCTGGGGCCTGTTGCTAAGGAAGTAACTGATCCAGGAAAAGAGTGGTGTGGATAATCCTAGGTTGTGGTGCTTCAGAGCCAGTATGTCTGAGAGCACTTTGTGGCTGAGCTCAAGTCCACAAATAGCATCCCAACATAGGTGTTGCAATGCTGCAGGTGAGTCAGAGCCTGGCGAAGTACCAGTGAGACAGCATCCTAGTGATGGGTGCGGCGACACCGATGCATTGACGTATGTGTTGAGCTCATAAGGCAGAACCCTGTGTCAGTGCACGTATTGCTTTTAGAAGAAGTCACATGATCGATACAGCTGCTGTTTCGCCTGTCACCGAGACTTTTCTGTCCAATAGTGTGATTTGATATGACTGTGTTGTTTTGCTGTATACATTGGTGAGATGGTTAACTGTAAGTGTCTTGTACGTACTGCGGAGCAGGAACCTGCTGTAAAACAGCAACTTTGTTGAGTCAGGCCCGATTTATTTTAATCATTTCCTGTTTTAAATAAAGAAAGTGTCACGATTTGGGTTTTATTTTGGTTTATGTTTGTACTTTGCTTTATTTTGACCGGTTCACGAGTGTATTATCAGTCAGTTCAGTTCACATCAATATCACCAGCCAGTTCAGTTCACCTGTCAGCCACCAGTCACCATCCAATCAGTTTCGTGTTACTTTCAGTCACCAACCTTCCTTTGATCAGTCTCACCTGTCATCTGTAATTAGTTTTCAACTCTGGTCACCTGTGCACTCCTCTATTTATACCTGTATCTATCCTCTGTTCTGTGCCAGATCATTATGAGCCTATTGGTGAATCTTATCCAGCGTTCTCTTTCTGATTGACCTGTTGATGTAGACCCGATTTGCTTCCAGATATCTGAGCCAGCCTGACCCCAGTATTTCCTGTTTATCCTGCCTGATCGGACTGTTTGCCTGTATTACTTGATTTGTTCTACCCTCCCTTATCTGAGCCTGCCTTACCCCTTTTCTGATCTGACTGCCTGCCTGTTGCCTGACCGGACCTGTCGTTGGACATTGAAGCTAGCCTGTCCCTATTTTTGATTATTTAAGTTTGCTGTTTGTCGGCTCCAGTCTCTTTTTGGTTTTGGACGCTGTTGTCCCGTTTGTGGCTTGATGCCCATTTAAGTTATTGGTCGTCATTTGTTTCATAAATTTCCTTTTACCTTACCTTTGCCCCTCCCAGGGCTGCCACCTTACCGTGGTGGAGGGGTTTGAGTGTCCCAATGATCCTAGGAGCTATGCTGTCAGGGGCTTTAAGCCCCTAGTAGGGTCACCCAAGGCAGACAGGTCCTAGGTGATGGACCAGACAAAGCGCAGGCCAAAATTCCCTTATGATGAGTACGATTATTGGACCTCGTGTTCCCTCGCCCGGACGCGGGTCACCGGGGCCCCACTCTGGAGCCAGGCCTGGAGGTGGGGCACGTTGGCGAGCGTCTGGTGGCCGGGCTTTTGCCCATGGAGCCCGGCCGGGCTCAGCCCGAAGAGGCGACATGGGTCCCCCTTCCGACGGGCTCACCACCTATCGGAGGGGCCAAAGGGGTCGAGTGCATTGTGTAACGGGTAGCAGTAGAGGGCGGGGACCTTGGCGTTCCGATCCTCGGCTGCAGAAGCTGGCTCTTGGGACGTGGAATGTCACCTCTCTGGTGGGGAAGGAGCCTGAGCTTGTGCGCGAGGTTCCGACTGGAGATAGTCGGACTCACCTGGACGCACCGCTCTGGCTTCGGAACCAGTCTCCTTGAGAGGGGCTGGACATTCTTCCACTCTGGAGTTGCCCATGGTGAGAGGCGCCAAGCTGGGGTTGGCATACTTGTTGCCCCCCATCTCGGTGCCTGCACGTTGGGGTTTTCCCCAGTGAACGAGAGGGTGGCTTCCCTCCGCATTCGTGTGGGGGGACGGGTTCTGACTGTTGTTTGCGCTTATGCGCCAAACAGCAGTTCAGATTACCCACCCTTTTTGGAGTCCTTGGAAGGGGTACTGGAGAGTGCCCCTCCTGGGGACTCCCTCGTTTTGCTGGGGGACTTCAACGCTCACGTGGGCAATGACAGTGGGACCTGGAGGGGCGTGGTTGGGAGGAATGGCCCACCTGATCTGAACTCGAGTGGTGT
This sequence comes from Fundulus heteroclitus, assembly GCF_011125445.2. Taxonomy (NCBI): domain Eukaryota; kingdom Metazoa; phylum Chordata; class Actinopteri; order Cyprinodontiformes; family Fundulidae; genus Fundulus; species Fundulus heteroclitus. The sequence goes on from NC_046372.1 coordinate 47,503,966, forward strand.
TTTGTTGTTGGACTTCTGTGCTTGTCATGGATTGTCCATCACAAACACCATGTTCAAGCATAAGGGTGTCCATATGTGCTCTTGGCACCAGGACACCCTAGGTCGCAGTTCAATGATCGACTTTGTTGTCATTTCATCTGATCTGCGGCCGTATGTCTTGGACACTCGGGTGAAGAGAGGGGCGTAGCTCTACACCGACCACTACCTGGTGGTGAGTTGGCTCCGATGGTGGGGGAGGAAGCCGGTCCGACCGGGCAGGCCCAAACGTACTGTGAGGGTTTGCTGGGAACGTCTGGCGGAGTCCCCTGTGAGGCGGAGCTTTAACTCCGACCTCCGGGAGAACTTTAAACACGTCCCGAGGGAGGCGGGGGACATTGAGTCTGAATGGACCATGTTCCGCGCCTCTATTGTTGAGGCGGCTAGTCGGAGCTGTGGCCGCAAGGTTGTCGGTGCATGTCGCGGCAGCAACCCTCGAACCCGCTGGTGGACACCAGCGGTGAGGGAAGCCGTCAAGCTGAAGAAGGAGCCCTATCGGGCTTTTTTGGCCTGTGGGACTCCGGAAGCAGCTGATGTGTACCGGCAGTCGAAGCGGCAGGCGGCTCGGCTGGTCGCCGAAGCAAAAACTCGGGCGTGGGAAGAGTTCGGAGAGGCCATGGAGAAAGACTTCCGTTCGGCTTCGAAGCGATTCTGGTCCACTATCCGGCGTCTCAGGAGGGGGAAGCAGTGCAGTACCAACACTGTTTACAGTGGGGGTGGTGTGCTGCTGACCTCGACTCGGGACGTTGTGTTTCGGTGGGCGGAATACTTCGAAGACCTCCTTTATCCCACCAACACGTCTTCTGTTGTGGAAGCAGAGCCTGAGGACTCTGGGTCGGGTTCTCCCATCTCTGGTGCTGAGGTTGCCGAGGTTGTTAAAAAGCTCCTCGATGGCAAGGCCCCGGGGGTGGATGAGATTCGCCCGGAGTACCTTAAGGCTCTGGATGTTGTGGGGCAGTGTTGGTTAACGCGGCTCTGCAACATTGCGTGGACATCGGGGGCAGTTCCCCTGGATTGGCAGACTGGGGTGGTGGTCCCCCTATTTAAAAAGGGGGACCGGAGAGTGTGTTCCAACTACAGGGGAATCACACTCTTAAGCCTCCCTGGTAAGGTCTATTCAGGGGTTCTGGAAAGGAGGGTCCGTCGGATAGTCGAATCTCGGATTCAGGAAGAGCAGTGTGGTTTTCGTCCTGGCCGTGGAACACTGGACCAGCTCTATACCCTCAGCAGGATTCTGGAGGGGGCATGGGAGTTTGCCCAACCAGTCTACATGTGCTTTGTGGATCTGGAGAAGGCATTCGACCGTGTCCCCCGAGGGATCCTGTGGGGGGTACTCCGGGAGTATGGAGTACCGGGCCCTTTAATAAGGGCTGTCAGGTCTCTGTACGACCGGTGTCAGAGTCTGGTCCGCATTGCCGGCAGTAAGTCGGACTCGTTTCCGGTGAGAGTTGGACTCCGCCAAGGTTGCCCTTTGTCACCGATTCTGTTCATAACTTTATGGACAGAATTTCTAGGCGCAGCCAAGGTGTTGAGGGGATCCGTTTTGGTGGCCTTAGGATTGCGTCTCTGCTATTCGCGGATGACGTGGTCCTATTGGCTTCATCAGGACGTGATCTACAGCTCTCACTGGAGCGGTTCGCAGCCGAGTGCGAAGCGGCCGGGATGAAAATCAGTGCCTCCAAATCCGAGACCATGGTCTTGAACCGGAAAAGGGTAGAGTGCCTTCTCCGGGTTGGGGAGGATGTGCTGCCCCTAGTGGAGGAGTTCAAGTATCTTGGGGTCTTGTTCACAAATGAGGGGAGGATGGAGCGGGAGATCGACAGGCGGATTGGTGCAGCGTCTGCTGTGAAGCGGGTGCTGTACCGATGCTACCCCCGCGACCCGACCCCGGATAAGTGGAAGAAGACGGACGGACGGACGGACCTTACCTTTGATTGTCTCGTTGGATACTTGGTCCTGCAAATCCCATTCCTGACAGAAAGAAAAGAGGCACTAAAGTGTTTTTAATATATCTGAACCAGTCCAAGGTATCTAAATCTGTCAATGGGAATGTCACTGTCAAAAGAATCAAAGGCATAATTCCTCCCATCCATATGTTTTGATAGAGAGAAAAAAAGGATTTGACCGTGTGGGATTGTTTTGACCTTATATAAGCAAATGAGGTCTCCGCCCGATTTATCATACTCCAAATATATGTCAGGGATCCTCAGTCACATCAATGTTATTATATAATAAATAGAATATTACTTAAAGTACTTCTTGATTCTGAGATCATACAAGTTGCTATATATTAGCAAGTTCTGCTGGAGGTTTTCCTTCACGTTAATGGGGAGTTTTTCTTTCCACTGTCGCCCCATGCTTGCTCAGTATGAGGGATTGCTGCAAAGCCATGGACAATGCAGACGACTCTCCCTGTAGCTCTATGCTTCTTCGGGAGTGAATGCTGCTTGTCGGGACTTTGAAGCAATCAACTGGTTTCCTTATATCGGAAATGTTTGACCAATCTGTATAATATGATTGAATCTGACTTTGTAAAGTCCCTCGAGATGACATGTTTTATGAATTGGCACTATATAAATAAAATTGAATTGAATATATTATTATGACCCGAGGAAATTGTTTTTTAAAAATTCGATGACAAAGTGGATGTTTAAGGCTTTTTAGGGCAAGGAGAGATGTGAAACGAACAGCACAACCAATGGATATAGTATTAGAGATACAATAAAGTAACACCTTGATACCATTGCTGAAGTATATGTAGTATAATTTATTATGACATGTATAATGTGGCAGATGAGGATAAAAATAGGGGTTTTCTGTATGGAAGTGTATCTCTATGTACCTGGAAACAAGCACCTGTAGTTGTTTGTGAGAGTGCACTTGTGTACGTAAAGTTTATCTCAAATGCTCAATAGTGGTTGTGAAGAGCCCCTCCCCCCAGAGCACAGAGGCAGGGCCCAGGGTACCCAAAACCCCAGATGCCCAAAGAAACCCCATAAGTAAAGGTGCCCAACAAAGGCCAACACAGGAAATCTGTCCCCCTCACCAAGAGAAGAGGAGAGATGACCAAGCGCCGGTGGGCCAGGCCCCGCGAAGCAGCCGCCAGGAATGAGCCGGCATCCACCCCCCAGACACCAAGTACCACCAATGCACCACTGGGCCAAGGCACCAGCCAGCGGAGGGGGGCAGGACGGGGGGATGGGCTCCACACTTAGTACAACCCAACCTACCCGCAGTGTTGGGCAAGCTACTTGTCCAGTGTAGTGAGCTAAGCTATCAGTTACTCAACAATAAATTAAGCTTCACTACACAAAAGCTACCACCTTTAGAAATATAGCAAGCTAAGTTACACAAATGTGTTAAAAGTAGCTTAACTACATCAGAAGCTACTTAATGTTGTACCAACCTAATGTCAGATCAATTCAAAATGAGTCTGATACACTGGTTAAAACATTTATTAAAGATCAGCCAATGACCTAACACAGTGTAGACATTGCTTTATGAGCAGCATAATAAAATACAAACTGAAGTAATTACTGCTAGAAATAAAACAAAAAGGTTATTGGCCTAGTACAGTACCCAGTACTCTATGAAACAAACTACTGTTATTAGTACCAAATTAAAGGTACTGTGTAGTGTTCTACACATCTAGACATGGGTATGAGTTTACATCCATTTGACATTTCTAGGGATAACAAAACCCTATAAAAGGCATCTTTTTTTGGCCCGAGCGCACTCCTTGTCCAGCCATTCCATTTTATTTGGGTGGACCCTCTAAAGAAGAAAAGATTGATTCAGAAATGCAGCTTAAGCGAAAATTCAGACTGAAGAAACTCTATTGCCTACCTCCATCAATCAGGGACTCATCCGCCTCCGACGCAAGCCAATCAGCTTTGAACTGCTCCTCCTCAAAGTCAATCAGCATCCTGGGTTCATCTTAAAAAGAACTCCACATCCTCATCTCGGCCTTCTCCTCAGCGAGCAAGCGGTGGCTGCGCGTGTCCGGTTTGGACTCTGTCGACCGGTTTCAACCCACCTCCATCCCCTTCTCCACCATCGTACCAAGCTCCGCCTGGCTTTCCTACAGTCCTCCTTCAACCTCGTCCCTATCAGAGTGTAATTCCTCCTGAACTCTTATGGAATTCCCAGTCACTCCTTAAAACGGTCCGGCAGAAGACCGCCATGCTGAGCCTGGTTCTGCCAGAGGTTTCTTCCCAAGGGGGAGTTTTTTCTCTCCACAGTCGCTTCATGCTTGCTCATCATGGACAGTTCATGCAAACCTGTGTTTATCAAGTTGGACATCTAGCTCAAACAGATCATCATATGGACTGAACAAACTTTGCTTATCTCCACTCCACCACCAGTTTCAGACCCGGGGGGGGGGGGGGAAATATCCCTATTCTCATACGCCTGCTAATGCATATTCAAGTATAATTCAGCGTGAATTTTTCCTGCCGAGGTCTGAGCGCCAAACTCTTAAAATATTGTATCAATAAAATTCTTCTAATTGCCTTTTCTTTCTGTGTGAGTTTTTCAGATTGAATTATTTTGTGGTCCCAAACTCCCTAAAAGCTCTTATCTGTGTAAATAAGCCTTAAAACAGATTTGTGTAAACATCCTGCCTGGTAAGCTAGGCCATGAAATTACAATATCAAAGTTTCACTACTGCTCTCTAATGAGAGTATTTTAGTAGCACTCATCAGATTTGACTATCTGGAAATTAAAGGCGCCAATAAAGTTAAAGCTGATATATTTTTCTCAACAAATGTAATGTAGTTGACTATTTTGATGAGTGTTAGGCTATGCAAAACAAATGTCTAGGCTTGGCCACATGAGTGCTCTCTGGCCAAGGACCTTGAACATCACACATGTCTGAATAACTGAACCTGATAAAACACCAAGCTAATCGAATTTTACAATTATAAAAACTCTTTTAAAAAAACACTACTGCCTAGCAACTTGGCTAGTCCCTTCCCGCCACACACTGCTTGCTAGTTAGCTGGGTAGCTTTCGTTTTACTAATTTACACTTGGCTAAAGTGAGTTGGGATTTACACTGACGCTAGACATTTCACTTGCATACTGCAGGAGGGAAATTAGTGATTCACCTGAATGTGAGTTCTTAGGTTGGTGTTCGATGTCTTGGACGTCGACAACAGTTTGGTTTTCGGATTACAAAGCAGACATCTGAACACGTACTTTTTATCTGAGGATTCAACAAGTGTCATATATGTCTGAAGATATAGTTGGCTGATCTTCTCGCTCTCCTACTGTCTCCTCCTCCATGATCCTTCCCGTGTGTGTGTGTCTGTGTGTGTCGTTCTGCGAGTGCTATGGCAAGCCAATGAGGCAAATTATCGTCCGTACAATAACGCGCAGTTCCAACCCGTATTTTACGTGAGCACGCGTTTTTATGTCACCGCGCGTTTCCAGCCAGAACGCGCGGTGACGTACCAACAGGCAATCCCACATGTAAAAGTACTTCCAGGGCGTCCACAGGCAATATATAAGCAGGGTGACCAGCTATCCCAGGTGTGTGATTAGCGTTAGCGACCGAGTTAAGAAGATGGGCTGCTTCCTCCAGATTCTGAAAAACTACATTGTCGACATCTGTGTCCATGTGTGCCACTAACTGAAGCACACGTTCTGTCAAAGCGTCCAAACAAAAAATAATAAAGTCAATACTTATAACGTTAGCATTGTTTTCAAAAACAGTTGCTAAATGTCAGCTCACTAACAACTACGTCGTAGGTAGCCATCTTTGTTGTGACTGAGGCCGGTGCCATGTAGATTCGACGGATGCAGTAAAATGCTAACCCAACAATGGGCAGAAGTTTACCCCTTAAGACCCACCCCCACCTCATTTGCATAATGAGGCAGAAATGCATACAGAAATGTAAAAAGGACAGGCAGAAATGTAAATAGGACAGGCAGAAATAAATAGCATGGCGTAAATAAATAGGGCAAAAAATACAAAGAAAGAATAAAACAGACAAAAATATTATAACATGCACATAAATAAATAATAAAGTAGCTAACTAAAAGAGATATATACATTTATGTCTGACTGTATAATTTAATTTCTACCTACATTTATTTGTGTATTGTATTTTTGGTGCCAATTAATCGTATGCATATTTATTTATAGAGCATTTATTTATTTCTGTATTTATTTTTAATTATGGAAGACTTGGTCCTCCATACAAGGGGAGGCACGCTGCAACAGGCACCACGCCAAGGCGAGAAACATTATTGAGCGTGCCTTTGGTGATGTAAAGACGCGGTGGTGTTCCATTTTCTTTAGGGCGCTGGAGGTCTGTTGACATTTGTCCCAAAAGTAATAGCCGCCTGCTGCATCCTCCTCAGTATTAGTATTGAGGCAGGTGACCAGCTTGACGTGGAGGAGGAGGAGGAGGACCCAGAAGAGGATGGCCATCCGACAGCTCACTTAAGACAGGGAGCTGTCTGGAAGCTGCCTCCGAGCCAGACTGGCAGCTCAGCTGTCTGCTCCAGCAGAGGTGGGTGCATGTTTAAGTGAACATGACTACATCTGACCTGACATAGATCAGTTGTAGTCATGTATACATGCTGGTTCATTATATATTTTTTTTACTACCTGTAAAAATACATACATAAATAATCGGTAAATTAATGTACATTCCTATTATTTTTCAATTGTATGTTTGTAGGTGTTGTTAATAATGTGGGGATGTTAATATAAGTTATTTCTTTGTTTTAAACCATATGTTAGTAACTGTTAATAATTTGTTGAATATGTTACAACTTGATTCTGTTCCAAAGATAAATCATTTGTTTTTTATATACTGTTGTTTTCCTTTTCTCTCTTTCTCCTCTCAATTCTTTGTGTCCTCACTCAGAAGAAACTCACTTAGGTAGGAATAACATTTAGAGATTTTATCTATAACTTTTCAACAATTTTTTCAAAATAGGCCATATATTTATTGGCCCTTTTGGTAGCCTCCCTCTCTCTTGCTTCCTCCCTAGCCAAGGCTGCCCTCTCTCTCTCCTCATACCTCTCAGCTTGCTCCTTCAGGAAGTCAAGTAAGACCTCACTGCTTCTCTTCATGGCCTGCCTCCCTGTCCTTTTTGCTGTTGGGGAAGGGGTATAGGCTGAGGTCGTGACCACCCCACCGGCAGTAGCAGACGAGCTGCTGGCCACAACCAGTGACCGACTGATATTGTGCTGCCCCTGGAGAGCAGCATCAAGCAGCTCATACCACTGCCAGGTGGCAGCAGTCACACCAACAGTCTCAATTCCCTGCCCAGTAGGTGGGTCTCGGAGCTCCTGAAAAATGGTTTATCATTTTAGGTAATCTGTACAATATCCTTCAACCCTGGATTTTCTGTGGTAATACCAGAAATGTGGTGTGAATAATACATAATGTTAGCTAATATTATGCAGGGAGTTTTGTTATTTTACCTTATATTTTTGCACCAAATCACGCCACTTCTTTTTCGCCTGCTTTGGTGTGACCTGCAGGCCAGAGGTTCTCACAAAATCACTAGTTGAATAAAAAACAAGTTTAGTGTCACAAGAGCTGAAGATGGACATTTAGGTAGACATAAATAAAAATTACTTACTCTCATCAGGTTTTGGTTCCTCCTGCCAGTAAATTGGCCCTCATTGGCAATATGGCAGTTGATGAGGGCCTGGGTTTCCTCTGTGGTCCCGGTTTAAAATATGAATGTCAATAATGTATTACTTTACGCAGACCGAACATATTTTGTAACCTATATAATAGCTGATAACTAACTGCTTCTTCTGCTTACAGTTATGTCTTTTGTCCACACCTCAGCCATTATGTTGCTGTAGTCCTTGGGAGACATTTAAAATGTATTCCAGCAAGTATTGAGTTAATAAAGCAACACAAGTCAGTCAGATAAACACAAAACAAATAAACATTTTGCCAAATTAAAACAAAAACAAAAACCGCAATCAGAACGAGCGGTACTTCACACATGACTAAGCTGAGAAAAGTGTACTGCAGACGGGCTAACATTAGCCCTGGCTGTGGTGACCCTCAGAGGTCTGCAGGACACTCTGGTCCGCTCAACGTCAGACTTTTTTTTTATTACGCACTAACTCTGTAAACGGGCCATATAGGGAATATAATGTTCTCGCCTCAAACAATCTGAAAACGTACTATTGAAGAACAGCAGCAGAAAAGGGAATTTTTAAACTTACTACTGTGAGCTCTGTTTGCGCCATCTCGAATCAAGGTGTGGCCGCAGTGCATTCTGGAAAAATGGTCAGTCTTAACAACGCACAAGTCTGCTCTGATGCAGGCTCGATTAGGTGGGCGGTGGAAATACACCTCATGATGGTTTGAAAAAGTGTGATGAAGACCGCTGTGGTAGGTTTTCAATCTCTGTCATTCTTCGTTCATTGGATACATATCTGTCCTATCTTCTGCTAAAACTCAGGGAGCGTTCATGTTACCACGACCCGTCTCATCCATCCGGTTCGATGATTTGGCAGCAAGAGAGGAGACAAATAATCAGAGGCAAAAACAGTTAAAACATATATTTATTACAATTTGGAATTCCAAATGGGAGACAACTTACAAGTTTTATCAACAACGGGGATAGCCTAATCTTATCCCGAAGTATCTTACATGGATTGTAAATGGTGGGCAAAAAGTCCTAATAGTTTTGCCCAAGGAATTAAGTCTTTACATCCTGAAGGCTGTTCTTAGGAGAAGGTTAATATTCAGCTTTGTTTATTTACAAGCATGCGACAATGTTTATGATCTGGTTTGGTATTTTTTGCCTTGCCTGAAGTACATGAAGATTGATACTGATTAGTGTGAACCTGATTTAATATGTACAAACCTTTTGAAGATCAGGCCCAAAGTGACTAGCTTGAGATCTGGGGTCCGTTCTTCGTACGTTGCTTAAAACATCCAAGATCAAATGACACATCCAAGATGATTTCATCCGGCTAATCCAGATCCTGCTAATTGGGTTCTTCCAACACACCTGTTGTTTACGATTAGCATGGCTGGATTGAGTTATCTGAGATGATTGCGCGTTCATGCGTTTGTTTAAAAGGGGAAATGTATCGATAGTAGAAACAATGATCAGCAGCGCTGCTATTGGCTGGTCAGCATGGCCAAAGAACGCGCTCAGTTTTTCTCACAGCCAGAACAAGAGCTCATAATGGAAGGGTACGGAGAATTTGAGTCGTTAATTAAAACGACGGGAAACACATCAAAGGCCGCTAAAGCCAGGAGAGAGGGATGGCAAAAAGTAGCAGACAAATTAAATGCGTAAGTACTGTCCATGGTAGATTTTTCTATCACTTTCTACAGTATGTATTTTTGCATTTTAATAATTTCCTCTTTGCTTTGTTTTTATATCAGAGCCTCCACAGGACCCAATAGAACATGGGAACAAGTAAAAGTCAAATACAAGAATATTCTCCAAAATGGTAGCATTTAATTATTATACTTCAAAGCAACTTCTTCATATTTAAAAGCCACTGTTAAATGATTTGTTTCTAACAGCCACCAAGAAAAAGGCTGAAAAAAAAAAACGGGTGGAGGTCCTGCACCACCACACTATACCCCAGCAGAGGAGCTGGCCCTTGGATTAAATGAACACCGGGCCATTGTGGAGGGCATCCCCGGGGGCAGCTCCTCCTCAGACCCAAGGCCAGGGACCAGTGGCAGCAACACATTCATCACTGGTAGGCTAAATGAGCTTTGTCTTAGTACACTGTAACGTTATTTGTTGCGTTTGAACTAAATGTAGTCTAATTCAAATGGCTGTTACAGTAATTTCAACCATTTTGTGAAAATGCAAACTTCGAAACTTTGTTAAAATAAAAATTTTCTGAGTTAATGTTCACATTATACTGTTTTTTTCAGTGGAGTTCATTCTAATTACAACCCCCCCCCCCTCCTCCCCCCTTTTGTGCAGTTTTACAAAATACACCAAGACTTTTACCTGTTCCCAAGCAAGTGGTGGCTGAGGCATATGCGGTAAGTTGTATACTTTTTCCAACTTGCAGAAAGGGAAGCAAATTTAACACTTTATAACACCCATTTATTTCTATTGCACAGGACAGTGAAGAAACCCTCTCAGATGACTGTCCCTTGGAGGAAGAACCTGCAAGTGCATAAAAAAACTTTACACTAATTTGTGTATACTTGTGTACCTATTTCTGCCTTCAATGTAAGTTTCAGGAGTCCATAGCTGGAGAAAGGCTTGAAGAAGAGTCTGCACAAGCAACTGATACAGAGGTGGACAGTGTTGTACTTTTACTTTTTACTTTTGCTGCATAAGGCATGTTTTGACTGTCTTTTTCATTCCCAAAATGACACAGGGTGACATCCGTTCCCTTTATAAGAGGCATCTTAAACAAAAAATTGAATATGTGGATTTAAAAAAAAGCAAATTGAAAGGAGAAATGCAACTTGACAAATTGAGAAAGAGAAAATTTTCCCTACAGATCGAGTTGCTTAAACAGGAACTTCAGAGTAAGTGCAAATACACCATTTGACACAGTAGTATTGCCGACTTTACATAACTATCTCTTATTGCAGGCAAAAGATGACTTGCTGGCAGTTCTCCATAAACACGAATCACTTAAATAAAACTACAGGAACTAAGCATATGTGTGGTGTCTTTTTTTTATTCAACATTCAAAAATGGTGCTCCACAATTCTGTCCCGCGCAGCTCTGCCACTAGGTTGGTCCAAGTGCACTGGCTGGAGGTCGTCATCATCAGGTTGCACCCCCACCACAGGGATCCTCTCCTTTCTGATGGTGGCAATATTGTGCAATATGACGCATGCAACAATAATGTCACAGGCCCTGTCAGGTGCAACCCTCAGACTTTTCAGACACTGAAATCTTTGCTTCAGTTGTCCAAATGTCATTTCAATGCGTGCCCTTGTCCTGGCTAGAGCAGCATTATATCGGGTTTGTGGTCCAGGGTTTGGGTCAGGGAAGGGCGTCATAAAATACTGCCTGCAGGCATAGCCCCTGTCTCCAAGCAGGATCCCGTCAAAATCCCCTGTAATGGAAAATGCAGTTTTGTTAGGCTCAGCATAAGTGTGTTTAATACTGTGACCCTGACATTTGTTTCCTTACCACGTTCAAATAATGTAAATAAATGTGACTCTCGGAAAATCCTCGAGTCATGAACTGATCCTGGCCATTTTGCCTCCACATTTGTGATCAGATGCATAGAGTCACACACCATCTAAGAGATTTTTGTCAGTCAACTGCATAACTTTTGATTTTATTCCTTTTTTAAAAATAACTATTGCTAATCTGGAAAATTAAATTGTACAGTAACTTACCTGCACATTTACACTGTGAAACCCCTTTCGATTTACAAAATCCCCTTCATTTGGGCCTGGTGGGGCCTTGATGGGGATGTGTGTGCAGTCTATGGCACCAATCACATTAGGGAAGCCTGAAAGACATGCTGTAGGTAATACTTTTTGGCATGGTCATGATTGCATTTTATTAACGAATAAACATGTACCTGCAATAGCATAAAAATTCTGCTTTACAACCTGGGGTCTTAAGTGGCTTGGAAATGCCACAAAAAACCCTAAAAACTGCTTCAGTGCCAGGTACACTTTGCGAATGGCACGACAGACAGCACTCTTCACCAAGTTCTCGGCATCGCCAATGGTGTACAGAAAAGTGCCACTCGCAAAAAATCTGAGGGCAACGCACACAGTCTGCGCAGTTGTCAAAGCCCGACTCCTCCGTGTTGAACACTTAATGTGTGGTTCCAACAAATTAATTATGTATATAACGCCCTCACGGGAAAAACGATATCTTTCAAAAATCACACTGTCGTGCTGCGCTAAAGGATCCTGTCTGTCTCGCAATACGCGAAATATTCGAAAAGCTCGGCGAATTATTCTTGCACCTTCCGCAACAGGTTGCTGTCTTAAAAACGGACAAGACATGGCTACGGCCGACAGACTTCCCTATCTCCTCCCCTTATAAAGCTCCAATCTAATCTTGTTTACATGAAATAAGCCTGCTCGCGAGCAGGCTTAATTTAGCGCACCTGTTGCTATGACAGCAAGTCCGGCATGTCTTTCGAAGAACCAAACGATCCAAGATCATGCCAAATCGTCAACAATGAAATCCTGCTAACTGAGTTAGCGACGTACGAAGAACGGACCCCTGGGAGAGAGTAGGGCTTGACTCTACAATGACGGAGGATCAAGCAAAGAATGATCGTCACACTGCTCCTTCTATCCCCACCAGATATATTGGAGAAGTCACAGACAGGTGTGTAGCAGTGGCCATGCCCACAAGCAAAGGTCTTCTGAAGAAAAAAAAACTCAAACAGGTACAAAACTAACACCCAAGAATCATGACTGACTGGGGACTAGAGAAGTCACAGAATAGAGACGAAAAGAACATAGGAACGCTGATCCATGAATACTTTCTATGCTAGAGAGGGTATTGTCGGACTAGCTCCATAGGTGGCTGTGTTTAGGAAAGAAACACAGTTTAGCAGTTTGGCTCTGATTCAGTTTTTCCGTCAAGAGAATGAAAGAGAGCACATACAGTTAGCTGGAGTAAAAGCTCAGCAAAATGTTATGCTTGGGGGAAAAAAACAGGCCTAAACACTGAAGGGCAGGTTCAACTGTATCATTTATAACGTGAAGTTGTTGACAGCAGCAGGTCACTGAATCTGCCCCCAGAATGTTGTCACATCCAAACCGAACACCAGGCCAGATGTAGCTAGTATGAAGAGAAAAAAACGGAGAAAACATTTCTCCACAAGAAATACCGATTGTGGAACTGAATCTGCTATCAGGAAAAGCAATTTGACAAAACAGAGGCAGAACAACTCAGGATAAAAGTAACAGCTACCATCTCCAACACCAAAGCATCTCCTAACTTCATACCACGAGAAAGGAAAGCTATAACATATCTTATCCAGGACCAAAGTATCCCCATCTTATCAGCTGACAAAGGAAGATAGACTGTTGTCCTCAACACTTCTGATTACCAGGACAAGATTTTTACACTACAGAGTGACAGCACCACATATAAGACCTTGAAAAGACATCCAACCACCAGTAACAAAAAGAAGAACACAGACTGCCTCCAACAACTTGAAAAAGACAAGGTAAGCAACCTTTCAGACCCATTGTCAGCAACATTAATGTTACAACATTGCTAAACATCTCTACTTTTCACTTGCATACCTACATCAGAGGTGGTACAAAACATCAGGAAACATCTTCAACAAGATGATAACCAGATCTGCTGTCAGGATTGTGGAGGCGAGGACCTAGGCGGCAACGAGGCAGAGGCAGGCGCATAGGGTTAAACAAAAATATTTTAATGAAACTAAACTTACAAGACCTCTGGCAGCAACAGCACGGGGAAACCACAGGAGGACGCAGAGGGTGATCACAGAATGACCCGACAACTAGAAACAAACTGAGGCAACTTATATACACGCGCACACACAACGGGGATAATTAAACACAGGTGACCCCAATCAACAGAAACACAACACAGGATCCTGACATCTGCACCCTACTGGACCTTTGTCTTTCCACAACCTACTTCAAGTTCAATGATCACTTTTACAGACAGAAGCATGGTTGTGCTATGGGATCTTCGGTGTCACCGTTGTGGCCAATCTTTACATGAAAGAAATGGAAAAGAAAGCCTTGGACTCTTTCAGAGGAACACCACCAAGCCACTGGTTCCGATATGTGGATGGCACATGGGTTAAAATCCAGGCAAAAGAAGTAGAAGCTTTCACCAGACACATCAACTCAGTGGACAACAACATCAAGTTCACCAGAGAGGATGCCCACGACAGCAAGCTACCTTTTCTGGACTGCTTGGCGAATATGGAAAGAGATGGAAGCCTCAACACTGAAGTCTACAGGAAACCTACTCAGACACAGACCAATATCTTCTTTTTGATTCTCACCATCCACTGGAACACAAACTTTGTCATTATAATCTTACACCATCGAGATGAACATGTCCCCACTAGCACAGAAGGGAAGAAGAAGGAACAGAAACATGTCAAAGATGCTCTCCAAACCTGTGGATATCCTAACTGGGTTTTTGTCAAATCAAGAAAATCCCAAACACATGTCGCAGAACAGAACGTGGAAAAGAACAAGCGCAAAACCATTGTCATCCCATAAGTTGGAGTCTCTGAAAAACTCAGGAGTATTTTCTCTAAACACAAGATCCCTGTACATTTCAAACCAAACAGGACCCTCACACAGAGGTTGGTCCATTCTAAGGACAAAACCCCCAAGCCTAAGATGAGCGGAGTGGTGTATGTAGTTCAGTGTAGTGAGGAATGTTCTGATCTTTATATTGTAAAAATCAAACAACCTCTCTACAGATGCATGGCTCAATACAGGAGAGCTACCTACTCTGGACAAGAGTGTCCACCTGCACCTCAAGGACAAAGGACACTCTTTTGAGGACCAAAATGTTCACATTGGGCAATGTCTCCCACCTCATTAATGTGTAGGGCTTCAACCATGAGGAATATACATTTACTATAACCTGATATCCATGAGCAACATAAGATGGTAGGAGCTTCCTCCGTAGGATTGCCATCACAGCAGGATGTCTCCTGACTTCTACAAAACTGTCCCCCAGATTCAAATTGACCTCTTTTGCAGTGGACCTGCAAGGAGCTCACACTGGACAGTTGCTATGTTCATTTACTTCAAAGGGGACAGACATTTACTTCTGATTGGAACCAAAGCTAAGTACAGTCGGTTTTCTTCAGAATCAGACACCAGGCAACCAGCCTCCACTGAAACCAGCTCTTGTGATTTTTCTCAGCTTTTGCAGGAAAGCTGGTGTGAGACTATGATAAGCTGCTTCCTGCAGTCTGAGGAAACTGAACCACAGCTCTGCAAGTTGTGCAAAGATCTCTACAATTGTCTGGTGAGCACTGCTGAGCTGACACATTGTAGCCTTCATAAGCCAATTTAAGAACAGCAGCAAGTGCAACGGAGACCTAGTACATCTTATCCAGGGCTCCTGGATCCTAAAATGAAAGCCCCTCCCCAACTCTCATACGGAACGCTAGCTAGCTGCTCCTGAAACAAGTCATTGCCATTGGATTGGATTCTAATGCCCCCAGTCATTAGAATTGGGCACATTAAACTGAGGTTTGGTTGAGAGAACATGAAAAGTTAGGTTGGGATGAAACAATTTGGGATTGTTTACTTCTAATATGTTTTTCACTGTGTTTTAAGGTTTACCTGAAGCTAACAGGCTAAACTACCTATTTGTGATCTTCGGAAACAAAGATGAGATAATGTGTTTTGGGTTGTGTTATAAGGTTTTAACAAACTTTATTTACATGAGTTTTTGAAACATTTGTGTTTTCTGGGCCACTCAATGCACTGAATATGACTAAAGAGTCAGTTAAAATCAGTCCCTAAACGTTCACTAGAATTAGTTGCTACAGTGGTGTTAAACATAACTACAGTTTGTTTAAAAACAACATTTGTGTTATGATTCATGCTTCTTCATGTCATGTTTATGTGTCTCCTCTACTTTCTCTGAACTAATCAGATTGAATCAGCTCACCTGTGCCATGCCTTATTGTTTCCCTGGTTCACCTGCATTCTGGACTATTGAAGCTCACCTCAGACTCTGCCACCTTGTCAGATTATCATGTCTCTTTTTATGTTCTCTTGGCCACTTGTTTTTGACCACATTCAGGTCCACATATCTCTTCTTTTTGCCTCGCCCAAGATGCAATCCCTTTATTTATTTGTCATCCGGACAACGACCCACAGCCTATGATGATTATTGTTTTTTTCTGCATCCCCGTGAATGACCATTGTCTGCATGTTGACCTTTCTTTCGGATATTGGCTAAGGATATGTTTGAAAGGATTGTTTGTGTCTGCGCTGCCATTGGCCTCAGGACTCACAAGCTGGAGAGGAGTACTTGTTGCATTCCCCAGTCAAACCCTCATGTTTATGTAACCATTTTGTTTCTGTGCCCTCACTTTATGTGATATCAGTGAAGTCACTGCAGTCCAGATTGCCTCAAAGTTGGTTGAAATGAGCTTTAACATTCTAAATTGTCAAGAAACCCCAGTCACCATCCTGTTTCTCTTTACCCACATAGCATCTAGCAACGATTTATTCTCTGAGCTTTCATTCTGATAGATTTTCAGTAAACAATTATTTTTCTCACTCCTGTGTTGTAGTGGAATTTCTGGGTCTTCTGTGCTAATTGCTACAGTTTGTTTTCATTTCGCTCCACAATCACTCTGAAAGAGCCACGTTTGTTCATATAACAATAATAATGATCATTAATGTTAATAATATGTTGTGTAATTAAGAGAAATCTATCAAGCTAATTGCCTTGCTGTTGGGTACGTCTCCTGGATGTGCTCCCAGCATAACTTATGTACATTGTCCCTTTAATGTGCCCCTCCATCATTTTAAGTTGCCAAGCCCTATTAGTAATGAAAGCTTATGAAGGCCTCTTAACACTCTGGTGCATAGCGGCCACTGTAGTGGACAGCTACTAAAAAGTAAATATCTCTTTTAGTAAAAAAAAAATCCAAGATGGCCAACAAACAGCAACCTCTGTCGACCACTGCTGGCATTTCCTCTCAGTCCTTGTATAGTAGAAGAGCCCAACAGGTAAAAAAAATATGATGATTTACAGTAACATCTAAGGAAGGATATTATCAGTTTCAAATATAAAAAAATTTCTTCAACATTTAGAAAATTACAATTAACAATGTGTCCACTGAAATGGACGTCATGCATCTTCCATCACATTTTTTCAACAGAAGTCATATAATTGCTTTACTGTCTTGTAATTGTTTTGCTTATAATTCAGTGTTTTTTTTTTTTTTTTTTTTTTTGGGAGGGGGATTTTTTTTTGCTGCTCTAGTGGCTCGCTTTTTTTGAAAGTAGGCTGACAGGAAGGGGGGTAGAAGAGGGGGAGAGACATTCGGCAAAGGACCACGGGTCGGATTCGAACCCGGGTCGACCGCGTCGAGGACTAAGGCCTCTGTATATGGGTCGCGCTACCCGCTGCGCCACATGCGCGCCCCATAATTCAGTGTTTTAAATGTAACACATATAAGCTATTCATTTAAAAATCACATTTTAGTATATTTTGTTTATACTTTGTGTATATTTTCCTCAGATTAGCTGTAGTTTGTGTTAACTGTACCAATTATTTATATTGTAGACTTCAAACACAGCGAAGAATAAGGCAACCCGCAGAATAGTCCAAGAAATTCCATTCAAAAATTCTAAAAATGCAAAGAGAGGCCATGATGCTGCATGCACATGGAAGACCAAATACATCTGCATTCAATGCTGTGTGTCACTGTGCCCTGGGTGCTTTGCAAACATTCATACAGCTTAGGTGTGACGACCATCAAAGTGTTAGGAGATGCAGAGACTAAAATGACAGTTCATGTTTTCTTGCAACTTGGTTATACTGTGCTAAGTTCTGTGGAAAGCCGTCAGTGATGTGTGTCACATTCAGGTTAAAATTTTTGCCTATGATTGTTATTGGTTTTCTTACTCAGTTCAAAACATTGTGCCTATGTAGTGTTAAAATTTAAACAAAATATGTGGAAATACTTTTCAAAGCATAAAATGAAACAATTGTTTTTATATTTACAACAGAATACAAGATTGTTGTGTTTTTAGAATAAATTCATAATGTTTTGTGTTGAGTGCTCAGGTGCTGGTAGTCCACTGTAGTGGACATTTCTGTAACTTCCTGGAAAAATGAAACTTCTGAGAAAAAAAGTTCATATTTGTTTTTTTCAAGCCCTAAGAAGAGTAAAAACACATGTAAAAAAAATCTTGACTCAGGGATTCAAAATTCATGTAAATACTTTTTTTTTTATTCCAGCAAGTAATTTATAAATTGTAATTAATCTATGCTTATTTTCTTTATAAGAAAGGATACTACCAAGTTGGACAGAAAAAGTTGCAGCGTAAACAGATAAAATGGTGTATAGCAAATTCCAGTACCTCAGCAATTGAGGTCTTGCTCACAGCTGATTGACGTGGCAGCCGACACACTGGAGCAGAGCTTTCACTGCAAGTCTGTGTACAGCCAGCCTGACTGTATTGAAAAATATCAGCCCATCTAACTGTTCCTCTGTATTTCATAAACTAAGACTTAGGAGTATTCTGCTCCGCCAAAGACAGGCCTCTGAGAATCTGCACTTAGCCAATTTTTGGAGACTCCTGCAGCGCATCTTCGGATGTGTCCTGAGGGCTGACAAGAAGACAGACACAATTTCTGCATGGCTGTCGCTGCCTCTGTCTTTATTTTCCTCATGCACTTGCTCTTTCTCTGCTTCTGTCTCACACTTTCTCTCTCTCTCTCTGATGCCACTGTCTGCCTGGAGATTAATTAAATGGCTGCCCAGTCAGCCACTAGCTCACCAGCAATCATCAGGCTCTCCCCAGCATCAGCTACCTGCCACACGAGGCTGCACAGAGGGTTTGTGCTTGTGCACCTCCACACACCATTAAGATGGTTGTGTTCCATCAGTGTTTTGTGTGTGTGTCTTTTTTGGGTGCAAGAGCACTACATAACTGCACATTTTTCAGGATGTGTTCAACACTGCATGTTTCTGTGTAATTGCCTCAATCGCCACACTGTATTTTACTGTGTGTGTGTGTGTGTGTGTGTGTGTGTGTGTGTGTGTGTGTGTGTAGACACGATAGGAATCTGTGCGTTTATTGTTTGCTATTATTCCTGTCATTATAGGAAGCTCTGGCATCAGGGGCATGAGTGCTCCAGCAAGTCGTATCATTACATTTCTTTCCTTTCCATGGTTCTCTAGCTGTCAATTTACAGCGGAGTCCCCTCTCAAGAGTTTTTCCCTCACTGTCACACCATTGAAGGCGTCCTTCTTCTCATTCTCATCAGTTTTTTCTCTCTTCTTTGTTCTTTTCTGTTTTCGCTATACTTTAAGTAAGCATGCCGACGTAGTGTTTGTATATCTGTGTCGGGGTTACATGGGTAAGGTCAGTGATACTGGCAGCTCAGCCCGTATGTGCTCTGTTTTCCAGGCCCTAATTGAGACATGCTGTCAGAGTGACACATTTGCATGAGTGTGTTTTCTGGATCTGCTGCTTTTTCACTCTTCAGCTCACCACTCTGTTAATCAGCCCTCCATCAGTCAAAAAGCAAGTACCTACATACACATAAGCATGCATGCACACAGACTTTCCTATATTCTCATGAATACAAAATGCATGTGTGCTGTTAAAACAGATGCGTGTGAAGACAAGGACCGGTTTTACTTCTAATCAAGACAGGAAAAGTAGAAAAGGTTGCCAAGAGTATACAGACGGGAACATTGTGTCTTTTAAAATGCAATGCTACAACTGACAAAAAATATTGCTACCCGTTCTGGCAATGTGCTTAGTCAGTTATAATTTTTTTAGGGAACAAAAGCCACATAAACATCTTTAACTTCAATGAAATACTTTAATCATGTTCCAACAGAGGTGTATTTCACTTTACGCAACTATGTTCTGTTAACTGTGACATCATCCAAGGAAGACCGATCACCCGCTATTACCATCTAATGTAGAACAGATTACTGGATCAATTTTCGCTTCTGTGCTTTTTTGTCTGTCTTGTGTCTCTGCTCTATCTTCTGTAACCCCCAGTCGGTCGAGGCAGATGACCGTTCATACTGAGCCCGGTTCTGCTGGAGGTTTTTCCTTCACGCTAATGGGTGGTTTTTCTTTCCACTGTCGCTTGCTCATGCTTGCTCAGTATGAGGGATTGCTGCAAAGCCATGGACAATGCAGACGACTCTTCCTGTAGCTCTACGCTTCTTCAGGAGTGAATGCTGCCTGTCGGGTCTTTGAAGCAATCAACTGGTTCCCTTATATAGGACATTTTTGACCAATCTGTATAATCTGACTGATTTTGACTTTGTAAAGTGCCTCGAGATGACATGTTTCATGAATTGGTGCTATATAAATAACATTTTGATAAAAGCACAAAAAAAAAAAATTAGGGAACAGCCAACTGTTTTAGCGAGCACACACATCTCAAATCCGACTATTCAATCACAAGATCTGCTCTCTTCTAAAACCATTTTAAATATTGTCAGGTTGCTGCGGCGGCTCTCTCCCTCTCACAGGCGGCTGACGACTGGGCGGTGCTAAGCGCAGGTGTTCTACATCAGCTCGACTGCGGAGACGGCTTTAAAAGGAAGCGGCTGACTGCACCTCTTTGCCAGAGTATTAGCCATACATGGTAGGAACTCACGGCTAGAGTTTTTCTAACGTCAATCCTCTTGACTGAAGAGTCTGTTTTGTGTCTTAGGTGGACAGCTCCGAATCCCTCTTCGCAGATCCCTCGTGAACAATCCAGTTCTGAAACCGAGCTGACATCCCCCTGTCCAGATCCGCCCTCCTGCCGAAAAGTAAACCGAAAATCTCGCGGCCTCCTGCATCTAACCGGTGCGGCGACCAGCAGTCGCAGTCCCCTAAGCCCCACAGTGTCCGCTCACTCCTCCCCGAGTTTCGTCTTTCACTTAGGGGTAAGCACTCGGTCGTAAACACTCACCTCGTTGTCGCGGCCACAATTAATCCTCCCTCTCTGTTCCAGAGCCTCAGTGTGTCCCTGCATGTTTGGCGGCTCCAAAGGAACTCCCGTGTTCGTTTCCTGTTTAATTAAATAAACTTTGTAAACTGTCCTCCTGCCTACTCTGTGTATTCTGCATGTAGGTCAAAAGACTAGGAACCATGACAAATATATTTTGGGGACTTTAGCTCAGTCTTAACCCCTGCACACCCTCCATCCAGCTCCTATGCATGAATGCTATTATATTAAATGAATGCTATTATAATGTCTGTTGACATATTTCTGTTATGAATGTCTGTTTATGAATTTTAAGCTACCGGAATGCTGCATCTCTTTAGTTTTTACACATTATTATTATTTTTTTTTTTTACAGATGACGATGTAACAGCTAGCCCTAACTTTAGCCTAGATTAGCTTCATTGTTCAAACGTGCAGCCGTTCAGATGACACTTTTTAGAATATATTACTTATTTGAATTGTTTTACAGTCTCAGTTTTGAGATGGAATGAAATCTTGGTTACTTGTCTCTATGAGGGCCAAACCCCAGAGAGGTCCAGTTACATCTGCAGGAGAATAGTGCTCTGCTCCTAGTGACAGAGAAGGGAGAATATCAACATGCAGAGGCCAGGCAGGTCCTCAACACCACCCAAGAGGAAGAGGCCAGAGAGGAAGAGCAAGGCAACAAAGACAAGTAGGAAGTAGACAGTACGGACCGGCCAAATGATGAACTCAGACCCCGCATGGGGCTTACCTGCAGGAGTTGACGACCCGGAGATCTTGGAATGCCTGGAGCTATGCGAACGCCGCTGGAGAGAATGTTGGCCCAAGAAGACCGATCCACCGACCAAGGCCGACGCCACTCCCCTAGTGGTCCAGTCGGGTTTTCTTGTGGCTGGTCCTGAGCGCAAGGAGGTACGTCGCCCCACTTTCCGACGTCTCGGTCACCACCTCCTGGATTCTCAGCTGGTTCCTCGAGCTCGACAATCCATGATATAAGCCCGAGCTCCGCACATCGAGGAGACCCAGTTGTGGAGATTTTGTTACGGTGACCAAGACGAACTCCTTCACCCTGCTGGTCTGCTGCTGCTTCTGTAGCAGCCTCTGCTCCGCAATCTGGCTCCTTCTGGTGCAGAAACCGATGTGTAAAGGTCTCCGAGGCCATCGTGGATGTTGTTCTGCCTTTGTCCAAAGTCGCCGAGGGAGTTGCTCTGCCTCAGTCCGAGGCCACCAAGGAAGCTGTTCCGTCTCCGTCCTAGTCCGTAGTTTGTTCCATCCTGCCTCCATCCGAGGCCTCCAAGGAAGCCATTCCACCTCCGCCAGAAGTCGCCAAGGGGATGTTTCCGCCTCCGCTCGAAGCCGCCGAGGGGATGTTTCCGCCTCCGCCCGAAGTCGCTGAGGAAATGGTTCCGCCTCCGCCCGAAGCTGCCGAGGGGATGGTTCCGCCTCCACCCGAAGCCGCCGAGGGGATGGTCCCGCCTCTGCCCGAAGCCGCCGAGGGGATGGTTCTGCCTCTGCCCGAAGCCGCCGAGGGTTTTCATCCATTGCCGTCCGAGACCGCCGAGGAGATGGTTCCGCCTCCACCTGAAGTTGCCGGGGGATAGTTCCGCCTCCATTCAAGTCCCAAGAAGGGGTCCAGGAGGACCCGCCTCCGTTCAAGTCCCAAGAGGGGTTCCAGGAGGACCCGTCTCCGTTCAAGTACCAAGAGGGGGTCCAGGAGGACCCGCCTCCGTTCAAGTCACAAGAGGGGGTCCAGGAGGACCTGCCACCAACCTCAGCTTCCTCTGAAGCCAGTAGCCCGGCTGGGCCCCTTACTGACCTGTTCGGTTGGAGCCACCGACTGCAGTCTCCGGGCCGTGTGACTTTGCCTCGTCGGTGCCGTCCACCACGGCGCCCGCCTCTGACTTTCCTGTTCAGCCGAAGTCGCTGACTGTGAGCTCCGAGCTGCTTGACTTTGCCTCATTAGTAGCCCGGAGGGGCCTCTTACTTTCCTGTTCGGCCGGAGCCGCTGATTGCGGACTCTGAGCAGCTTGACTCTGCCTCGCTGTGGTCGACCTCCACGACGTTCGTCTCAGACTTTTTTGTTTGGCCTGAGCCGACGATTGCGGTTCCCGCACCTTCTGACTGCCTCGTCGTGGTTGGACAACCACGACGCTCGCCTGGGACTTTCCTGTCAGGCCAGATCCACCGACTGTGGCATCTGTGCCATCAGGTTCTGCCTCGTTGGGGCCGCCCTCCCTGAGGTCTTAGTCGGGCGATGCTGCTCCATCGCTTGCCTCAACCAGGAAGACACGAGGACTCTTTAGGCCTAGCAGTCATTTTTCCTGTGCCCTTAAGGCCAGTGCCTTCTGTTTATTTTGTTTAAGCTCGGCCTTAGTTTTGGGTTATTTAGAATTCCTCAGTTTAGAATTATTTAGGGGGTTCTTGTTTTCTTAGAGTTCTTTAGTTTCTACTTTGCTTTTGTTTTTCTAGCTCTGTTTAGTATTCTAGTATTTGTGTTACTTTAGCTTTAGCTATCTAGTTTTTACATTAGTTTACCTATTCGTGCCCTAGTTTCTTTGTTTTGTTGTAATTTTCAAGTATCGCATTCGTTTTATAGTTTTTCTTTAGTGTTTTGAGCTGCAGTGGGCTGGTGGAACAGGTTAGAAACGGCGTTGGATGAAGAAGCAAGAACCACCCAGTCCAGGCGCAACCATCCCCTATTTCGGATCCGGTTGTCCAGCCGAGCGCCAGGGAAATCAGCTTATCCAGAGACCCTGGCTCCTCAAAGCGGGTTAATTCGTACTTGAGGGGATCATCTAATGCCTGAAAAAGGCAGCTTTGAGGACACGGGGCTCCCAACCCACAGCGGCAGCCAGGGTTCGGAATTCAATGCCGAAATCAGCTTCCGAACGTCTCCGTTGTTTAAGTGCCCACAATCGGCGGGACTACTCAGCCGGATCAACCACTCCGGAGAAAAGGTATTAAATTCAAAAGAGCACCCGAACTCCTGGCAATTGGGGAAACGGGCCTTGGCCCACCGGAGAACTCAGCCCGTTAGAAGCCCGAGAATAAACGAGATCCTGGAATAATCTTGTCGATAGATGTGAGGGTATATCATGGGTCAGAGGGACAGGATCGGGAGATTCCGGACCGGGGTTAGGCACGCTGGTGGAAGCCCGGAAGAGGCGGAGATGGATTTGGATTCTGAAGGACAGTCTGGAGCGCGTCAGAGATCTGGGCCAGTTGGGCACTGACACCCTGCACCTGGTCCTGAAGCGCGCGTACTGCAAGACCCTGAACATGAAGCTGCTCCTGCTGAGTAGCAAGTGTTCTCCTGAAGGACTCTGCTGGGACTGATTAGCCAGATTGTCCTTCTGTCATGTTTTGTATGTCTTTGGCCCACATGCAGAGAACAACCAGGAGGACAAATGCAGATTCAGCACAGTTTATTTGATTAGAAATGAGGGGGATTTAACAGAACTGGGGACTTTGGGCGAGTCTTCTCACGAACGTAGAAGAAGAGCACATGGTCCTTCTAGGACATTAAAAGAAGAAAGGTTAGGCACCAGCCTTGGCACACAATCTTAAAATGTGCAGCAATGCTTACCACACTACAGATCGAGCAAGCTGAGAAGGGGAGTGGGTGGGTCCAGGAATGGTAAGCAGCTGATGTTTTGAGCTGCAGCGGGACGGTGGAACAGGTTATGGCTTGACAGGTGGGTGACGTTGAACTTCTCCACAGTGCGGTTAGGGTCAGAGCGGCTTGCCGGCTGGCTGGAGGGGTCTGGATGATTTGAGTTAATCCTTAGCCCGACTTGGGACCACCGAGGGAGCCTCGGAGTTGGGGGGGTGTCTGGAATGGACTTCAGACCGTAGAGAGATGGAGGGCTTACTTGGGTCTTCTTAATTCTCAAGTTCACTAGGAACGGGATTCTGGAGTGAGGCAACCACTCAAGGTTAACATTCTGGCAATGAACAGCTTGCCACCATCCGCTTAAATACACAGTGCCGCGGTGAAAAATGAGAGTCAGCTGTGCGCACCACGCCCTCCTGTCAAACGGGGGGGAAGGAGAAAAAAAAGAAGCCCGCAGCAGACAACTAGAAGCTGCCTGCTGGACCTTGACACTCAGGTAAGTTAAGATCTTTTACAGTTTTAGCTGATTTATGAATTTCTTACAATATGACAACATCTCCCTTTAAAGTTAAAATAGAAAACCACATACTTATAGTTTCTTATTTGATAGTATGTGCAACATTAAATACATCACAAGTGAAAAAAAAATTTTCCAGCATTTTTTTGTTTATAGCACAAAATAGTTCACTAAAATTGCAGACGAAGCATAATTCCTCATTCAGTCACGTGGCCCACTGTCTTAGTTACAAGGATGCACTGTAGGATGCCGTGATGTCAGTGTATTTGGGAGGTAGTGAAGAAGTAGTCATTTTACATAGTGAGTCAACATTTATTCACCTTTGTGATGGAGTTTTTATCCTTAAACGAGGATGAATACGAAGCTAGCCAATTGGATGGTAAGAACGAAGAGTGGCGTGTCCAGCCATATTCTTTTGAGCCGATAGCGTGAATTCCGGGACAACACAGAGGGAAGTGGAGAGGGTGGGAGTAGCGATGATGACCACACTAGTAGGCCGACATTGTCATCTTCCGACTCAGAATCTGCTGGTGAAGAGGATGTTAACCAACGACTGACAAATACTGACAGTATGTTTTTTGCGAGTAGTGACCCCTCTCAGAGTAATGTTGATTGAATTGCTTTTATGTCAAATTAAATTCAAACTAACGCTAAGCTTCTTGTTCCGGGTTTTTGATTTTAATTTTTAAGCAACCTTGTACTGTAGGCATAGTAGACAAAAAATAACATTAGCCATTTGACCGTTACTAATTCAGATTTTTAATTGGGATTGTTTATATTTTACGGGTGCAAATGTGGAAACTGTGTGATTATGCCCACAGTGGATGAATGCAAGTGCTGCACAGATACACATTTCAATTTCAATTCAATTCAATTTTATTTATATAGCGCCAAATCATGAAACATGTCATCTCAAGGCACTTTACAAAGTCAAGTTCAATCATATTATACAGATTGGGTCAGATTATACAGATTGGTCAAAAATTTCCTATATAAGGAAACCAGTTGATTGCATCAAAGTCCCGACAAGCAGCATTCACTCCTGGGGAAGCGTAGAGCCACAGGAAGAGTCATCTGCATTGTACATGGCTTTGCTGCAATCCCTCATACTGAGCAAGCATGAAGCGACAGTGGGAAGAAAAACCACCCATTAACGGGAAGGAAAAACCTCCGGCAGAACCGGGCTCAGTATGAACGGTCATCTGCCTCGACCGACTGGGGTTACAGAAGACAGAGCAGAGACACAACAAGAGAGACAAAAAAGCACAGAAGCACACATTGATCCAGTAATCATCTTGTTGATCAGGAAGTTGAGTCAGCTGGACTGTCATGTAAAACCTTACATGAAGGCTTTCAGGGAAACTGCCTCAACCAGTATGTCCTCAAGGCATCTTTTTATGAGTTTTTGGAGGGACACGGTCCTCTTGGCAATGATGAACCAGGAAACGAGTAAGTAGTTGAAAATTATTTTTTTGAAAATACATTTTTTTTTTTTTTTTTTTTTTTATTAGTTTATTTGTCAGGGACAATGCAGCGCACATTATTACATTCATAACTGTAATAGGCAGAGCCATAACAAAATGTGTAAATGTGTTGCATGAAAGTTTTCTAGCCTCTATAGGCTAATTTGCAACCCCAGTCCCCAGTCAGGCCTTTATAAAATACATTTTCCTAAAACGTAGCTCACATTGCACAATCATATATAAAATACATTATAAAAGACAACCATTAACATTTTACACAATCCTAACAACATTACACAAAACAACACCTCACATCCAACATAATCATAATGACTCAATGTTCACATATTTGATTTTCTTTCAGCCAATGTTTCACCTTTCTATTAAATGTTTTCAGGTCAGTTTCTATTTTTATTTCCGTTGGTAAATAAAAAATTTACTAGTGCTAAATTCTAGTCTTGCATTGTATGTACCTGTGATGTAGTTATTGTTACTGTAAATTAAATCCAGTTGTTTATGCACCTTAGGCCTATATATTTTATTTAGAAACAGCAAAAAACATTGAAATATAACTACATTGCTTCAGCAAAACACAAAGAACAATAATATTTACATGTAGATAGCAAACAAATATAACATCAATTCCATTCAGAACATATAACTTAAGTACGGCCTAGTTTAAAACAGCATTACAATAATTTTAAATTTTTATTACAGATTTATTATAGATTTTTTGCATCATATTCTCTTTCCATTTTAGGATTTACAGGAACATTGAATATAGAAGAATGATCAGATGGTTTGGGGACGCATTGGAAAAAGAAATAGGAAAGTTCTTCCATCCTGTGCAGTGAATAAAATAAGCGAGACCTAGGAGTCAGCAGACTACCCAACTGTGTGAACCTCGACTTCCTAGTTGCCATAACTGCGAGTTTATCGACCTTGTCATATTGGTCTTCCACGGAACAATTTGGTTTTCTAAATCTTGCCTTGCAACTTCATAAGAAAGAACGTGCTTCATAGTGATGGATATGTCTGCAGCTAAAAAACCTGGCTTCAAACAATTACTCGCCAATCTTGATCCGTGATATAACGTTCCGGGACGCAAGTTTTTCTCTAACAGCGCTCCCTAAATTGTGCAACTAGTGCATGGAATCAGTGCAAAATGAGCTGCAATATGCATCCTCCTTACACGCCACAACCTCGGACCTCAGCCATGCGTCAGCCTCTCAATTATGAAACCTGAGAAGTAACTAGTGTGCTATTCCCACCTAAATAGGCTATTTTATTTATTTATTTGGTATATTTATTTTGGTCATTTTACTGGTCACTGTTATTGTTTCACCGTGCCGTGTCTACGGTGAAGCACCCTCGGTGGACCCAGTTCGTTTTACCCAGTCAGGCGACCCCCACCTACTTTACTACATTGAATGCAGGACGCATAAAACAGACAAGTATGCTTTTAGTTATATTTTATCTAGGTAAAGACAGAGAAATAGTTACAGTCACACCAGCGCTGATGGGCCCCTGATCGACAGGCGGCCTCGAGTGCTCATCACACAAACATTATAAAGGGATCTCGGGACACACCCATACAAGGGCGGTACACATCCAAACTGTGACATCAGCAGGGAAGCTGTGTCACCTCCGGGGGTGGTATCTGATAGATATGTGCCAACCTTTTGGGTCAGTGCCATCTAAGTGTGCCATGCAGTTCTGGGATAAACAGCTCGTTCCACTTGACCTTGTTGATATCCTAACATCACTTTAGTTTATTCTTTGTCATTATTTAATAACATAACTCAGGTCTCTTAAGTTATTTTTCTTAAACAAAATTCTGTTATGGTTAAAAAAGTTGGTAAAATAAAGATTTAATTGGAATTCTGTGTTTGTGTTCTTTATTAAAATTAAATAATTTAGCAATATCATAAAATGTCCAAGCAGAGCTGCACATAAAATATGGTTTTAAATAGTTTCAATAATTGTCGATATCGATCAATATGCATTTTTTTTTTATCGATAAGCTTTTTTTCTTTATCGTCCAGCCCTACTAGGATATTGACTTTTGAGAAAGCTGATAATAATTATTCACCTTCTGCAATCGACTATCTCTCCTCTGCCAACTCATCATGTGCACAGGTTGGGAAGTTCTCAAAAGAGTGTTCATGGATGTCTACAATGTGGTTCATCACCAACTTCCACTTGGCCACAACAAGCTCAGCATTTCCATCACTGCTTGCCCCACACCAATATACATGGTTGAAGATGCTGTGGATCCATGTTGAGATGGTGTGACATAACTTTTTCTTTGATGATGCATCAAGCTTTTTTGTAATACCTGAAATATGTAAATGTGTATTATATAATTATATCTATGAGTGTATATATTATTATATCTATGAGTGTGTGTGTATGTATGAATCAGAACAGTAGGTGGCGATAATGTGCCACCTACTGATTAATCAGTCAAATTATGCGATTAATCGTGATTAAAGATTTTAATCATTGCCCATATATATATATATATATATATATATATATATATATAGTAGAGTAGATATATATATATATATAGTATATACATACCCACACACACACACATATATATATATATATATATATATATAGATATATATATATATATATATATATATATATTATAGATATTACGCACATATATATATATATATATATATATATATATATAGATATAATATATATATATATATATATATATATATATATATATATATATATACAGTGATGGGAATAACGGTGTTGAAATAAACGGCGTTACTAACGCTGTTACATTTTTCAGTAACAACTAAACTAACTAATTATTGTCACTATAACGCCATTATCATTGCCGACACCCGGTTACTGCACGTTACTCAAATCGCACAATGAACTTGTTTTTTCACTTCATGATAGGACTCGTGCGCATGTTGTCATCAGAGAAGGGAGGATGAGATAACCTCTCAGCAATTATTGGCTGATGTATAGTAAGATTACGTCTTTAGCCAATCAGAGAAATTGGGTAGGTGGGTGTTTCCGCATTCACAGTGGCGGGTGTTTAGTGCCATAGACATAATATAAGAGTAAACCCCGCATTGACTGTCACGGCGCAGAAATTACAGCCGCCATCTTGGGGCGGTCGACTTGCTACCCTAACCTGCTGATTCAAGCTGAACACACAAATTATACCTCAGCACTGTGCACAGTGTATTTTGTTTAAATCGACGGACTATTGACGTCAGGGCTCGAGGGATAACTTTTCACAAGTAAGACTAAAAAATATTGTTTATATTAAAATGTGATTTTTCTAATATTAGATAGAGAGATACAGGTCTACATGTCCAAGTTTTTGTGACTTAGTCTCTACAAAATTGCATCTACTCCGTGAGGGCATCAGAGCTTTAGACATTGGTGAATAATGTATATATGTGTATATATATCAAATCAAAGGGAAGCCCTGCATGGGAAAACTTAAAATGGGATTTATTTAACAAAAATCACAACTGGTTGGAGAGCAGAGGG
The DNA here is from genome assembly GCF_011125445.2 of Fundulus heteroclitus. Lineage (NCBI taxonomy): Eukaryota > Metazoa > Chordata > Actinopteri > Cyprinodontiformes > Fundulidae > Fundulus > Fundulus heteroclitus. Next base: position 47,533,744 of record NC_046372.1, read on the forward strand.
AAAGAGAGAAGTAATTGGCAGAGAGATTGAAAGAATGATCTGAGGTGGGCCTCACCTCGGACGGCTCCCTTCACCTCCTCTCCCACTTAGACATTGAGGGTTCTGGGCAGTCGCCCGGAGGGGGTGCACTGGCAACAGCTACCTTCCGGAAGGGGGGTTGGGCTGTGCCGTGCATTCCCTTCGGCGTTCCCAGTTTTTAAACGCACTTGAGAACAACATGTAACAACACAACATTTGAGCAGGCGTAGGGAGGATCGGGGTCTTCTGCACACCCCCGTTCTCCGATGGCGGCAAGGAGTCTGGGGCCTGGAGGAGGTGCGGGCCACTGTGTCCGGGGTCTTGGTGGGGGGCTGCGGTGTGTAGTCAGCGGCTTGCCAGGTCTGGGGCTGATGCCTCCGCTCCCCCCAGGAGGGGCGGGGGGCAGGGATGGCAAGGGTAAGGTGGGGGAGGGAGGGGGTTTATTAGGTATTTAGGGGGAGGGGGGGGCTCTGGCCGGGTGGCTCGTGCGGGTCGTGTTGGCCCGCCCTCTTGGGGGGGCCCGGTCCGGGGGGCGTCTGGTCTGGGGCCGGGGCCGGGGGTCAGGCACAAGCAGTCAATAGTCGATTTGGGGTGACCCCCCCCCCCCTCTGGTCAGTGTTGGATGTGAGTGTTATGTGGGAATGTGTGTACAGCGTCTTTTTTTTTTTGTCTGTGTGTGGTGAGTGGGGCACAAGGGAGGGATGGTGTGAATGAGTTTTCCATTTTTTTTTTTTTTTTTTTTTTTGTTCCCAGGTATGGGTGTGGTCCGCTCCCTCTCCCAAGAACATCTCAAGTCTCCGCTAGGTGCAGAGCCCATCCTTCGTTGGCGGGCGCCTTGGCCCTCTGGCGCATTGGTTGGCTTCGGGTTTGGGGCGGGTTCCCGGGCGTTCGCCGGCCCACTCCCGGCGGCCTCTTCGCGGGGCCTGGCCCCCCGGGGGCGGCCAGGGCCCCCGTCGCGGGGGCGGGGCGCCCTTGGGGCCTCTGGCCCTCAGGGCCCATGGCCGGGACCACTTCAGCGGGGCTAGCTGCCGGCGGAGCCCACGGGCTCGTCCCCGCGGCTCTTGAGGGCGTCGGCATTGCGGTGGCTGGGGGATTTCCTCGGGGTCGTCTCTGCTCCTTCCTTGGGGGGGGGGGGGTTGCAGATATCCTGTGTCGGCCCCTCCTGGGCGACCTGCTTTAGGGACCCCTTTGGGAGTCCGGGGTTACGGGTCCCCTGACGCCTGCCTCTGTGCTCGGGGAAGGTGGGTCTTCGGTTCTCCACAATCACTATCAAGCTATTTCTGGATAATCTTCACCTAAACTAGTGCACATTCACATCTCCCACAGGTGCTGGGTCCCAGGTATTAAGTGTTCACTTATATACAGTAATCTTATAATTTATTTATTTATGTTCTTTTACTTTCTTTTTTCAAATATCACATTACACATGTCAGCTTACATAATAATATATATGATTTAGCAATGGCATCTAGGTGTTATTCGAGTGTATCTGTTGCTTTATGTCTGTTGGTTGTGCTGTTCTTTTTGTGTCTCTTTCCAGGTGATGGAGCAGACAAAGAAGGTTTTATCATTCTCTCCCTTTTATCTCCTCTTTCTTTCACCTCTACTCTTTTTTTTCTTTTTTTGTTCTTCCTTTACTCTCCTATTGTCATGTCCATATAATTTGAAATTCTCCTTGCAGGAATCATAATAAAGCTATTTACAAGTATAAATCAAGTGGAGCACTATGGCGAAAGCTGTTCGCTCCACTTGTAAAAGCAAAATCTGTCGAGCTCTATCTGGCATTGAGACATCAATTCCTATTGCCATATTGCTAGACAGGACACTGGGGAAAAAAAAAAAAAAAAAAAAAGAAAGAATGATCTGAGCTGGTGATCATCTGGTGCTTGGGCTGAAGCGGAGCTTGGGCTTGCGCTGTCAGGTGAGGAAGCTTGCTGATGTCAGTCTGACCAGCTACCTCCACTTCCAATCCGCACCAATTGGAAGCTCTACACAGGGACTAAGAGGAAAGGGGCCGTAACAATACAAAACTATATATATATATATATATATATATATATATATATATATATATATATATATATATATATAGCTTATGAGAAGGGGGGGGGGTATGGGGTTGAGAAACGAAAAAGTAACGCAATAGTTACTTTTACTGGTAACTAGTTACCAGTATAACTTACGAGTTTTTATACACATACATATATATATATATATATTAGGGCTCGGCAACGATTAAAATATTTAATCGCGATTAATCGCCCTGATTAATCGCATTGTATTTACAAACTCCAAGAATGAATTCAAAAGTAGTGTAAAGAGCACTTTTATTTTAATGTTCTGCTCCCATATGAACAAAAGTGTTGTAACATTTGTAGCACTTATTTTATACTGGATATTTTCAACCCATCTATTGAATTTAGTGCACTAGTTGATCTTTTCTTCATAAGAGAACAGCAAGCACTGCAGCCAAAATATGGCCTTTTTTGACCTGCTGTATATTAGCCAGTCCCTAAGCTTGATGTATAATGAAACTGTTGACCTTTTGGGTTTTGTGGTTTTTATTTTATTATTACAATTAAATAATAATAATAATAATAATAATAATAATAATAATAATAATAATAATAATAACAATAATAACAATAATAATGTTCAGTGTTTTTTCGCTAATCCACCTCTTATATATTTCAATCCTTATGTAATTTTGTCTGTGTTGTGTGCACCTACCTGTTGCTTTAATCCTATAAATTTCCCCGTCGTGGGATAAAAAAAGGATTAACTAATGTTATCTTAAATAACACTTTTTAATATATGTACTGGGTTCTTTCAAGGTCTTAATTACATGTTATGTGTGGGCTCCAGTAACATCCATCCATCCATCCATCCATCCACTGATCTACCTGGATGTGCCCTGGAGGACTGAAACACCTCAGTCAGAGACGTCTGTGGGTCTGTCGGGGCAATGAGAGAAGTTTCGTCTCCTCTCTCCGTTTCTGGGGCTCGACGTTTTCATGTTTTTTCACGTGCTTAGATAAATTTGTTGTGTTTCCACTGAAATGAACCGGCTTTTTACAAAACATACAGCTTGATTTCATTTACGGTATTAAAATAAAGCCAAACGGTGCTACTTCCCCTGTTCATGTTTTTTCGCTGCTGCGGTCTCTCTCAGCTGTTTGTTTGTTAAGTTTGTGTGAGAGCTGAGTGGGCGGGCCAGGCTGAGCCTGCGTGCTGATTGGCTGGCGCCGCTGAGCCATGTACGAGAGGGGAGGGGGAGCGGGAGAGTGCTGCCGTGACAGCGCGCTGCAGTCAGCGCGCCTGCTGACTGACACTGACTGAAAGCATGTGAGCAACATGCGTTAATGCGCGATAAAATAAATATCGCCGTTAATAGTCTAATGAATTAACGCGAAATTAACGCGTTAACTTGCCCAGCCCTAATATATATATATATATATATATATATATATATATATATTATTTTCGGATTGTTATGTATTCTTAGAAATATGGATATATTATCACTGTAAACATTTTCCTACTTTTTGCCATGATTGATATAATTCAAGCCATTCTGCCTACCTTTTGTTATATGCCAGGCATCAAACCAGTGATTAATTGAGGGATAAATCTCACGCATAAACTTTTTAACACTTGAATGACGGTCTGTTGTCAAGTCAGTGACAGTGAATTTTTCACTTCTGTACACTGAAAAAAATGGTTAAGTGTAATATTAGTACATCTATAATCCTGTAATTGAAAGAGTACTCAATTAAAAACTATGCTAATATATGATATTCACTAAATCCAATATATATTGTTTGTTAACTTTTGTGGACTCTCAGATGTTGGTTTGCTCATAAAAACCATGATATCAAATCAGAATCTGGGTATTTAAACAGCACAACCTTACACTTTGGAGGTGTCGATGTCCATAAGGGAGTATCTACCATACTGGGCAGTGTGTCCTGGTGAGCAGCATCTGGCATCTCCACCTAATCTGACTTTGCTCTTTTTTTTCTTGCGTTTTTGACCAGAGACTATTCACAGCTGGAATGAGGTATGCCTTCTGTATGTTGTAATAGGTACTGACGCAGAATGTTGAAATCCTCATAAACTTCAAACAATTGACTGCCTTCACAGTACTACACCCACTAAACATTATGGAAGCAGCTAGCTGCAAGTTGCCAAGAGGCATGGTGCCATGTGATGGCTGACTTTTCCAGGTCTTCATATGAGAGGGGTCAACATTACACTGTGATGTCAAGGTCACCATAGTGCCCGATACCTTTGTGAATATTATTTTGCAGGCGTTCCCACATAAAAAAACACAAGGCTAGGAGGGACCGAAGACACGATTTGAAGACTATGAACTTCCTCTCTCTCATAGGGGTGTCAGTATTTTCTCTTGTGCTGCCACAGGGGAAAATCACTCCTAAATCACTCCTAAATCACTCCTTTATTCTATGTGTGTGCAGGTTTTGCTGTTAAAAGATCACTAGTGCTCGAATTCATCCCTTTCAACCATTGTTTTGATATCAGCTTAAGAGCTGATCATCACCAGACAATACTTAACAGACAGAGGGTTATTTATGAAACATTAAATAACTTTAAACAGTGTATAATTGCACAACATTTTATGGTGTCCCAGAGGTGGGCCTTCGTAAATACTTCTTAAACTGCACACATATCAGAATATCACCTGTGACGTTTTTAGACTTTTGTAAAATAAAAGTTTACTAAAAATGTTCTCAGCTAGTGATAACAAACTGTACTACAAAGACCTTAAACTCAGATGCTTGAATCAATCAAGGTATCTGGTATAACCAACAGTCTCAGAGTAGATTTAACTGTAAAGTTAATCTTACTGACTGAGCCAAATTTTGTTGCACATCTGTCTCCAGATGCTGTGACTTATCCTCATGTTTGCTTAAACCACAAGTCTTAAATGAAAGTCCACAACTTCCAGTCCAGGAAAGTTAGATGCTCAAATATCTAACCTAAGATGCTTTGCATATTTGTTTAACAAGACATTTTAAAAGCTTACTTGTGTTGTGTAGAACGTATTTGTCTCCAGATTTAACTCCTAGTTAATCTGAGGTATCACCCTATTTATGTGGTAAGGGGGGTGATACTCTTAAAGCTAAAAGTGCTAATTTCCCTTAAAAGAAAGGTGAGAAGCACAAGCTAAAAAAGCTAGTAATTCCTTAAAAGGTGAAGCCTTGCACAAAAGCTAGTATTTCCTAAAGAAAGGTGAGCAGTTGCTACAGAGCTCGTACGTCCTAAAGGTTTAGCATTCTTAACACTGAAAGAATAGTGTCGTCATAAGTCGCATGTTGAACAGTGCAACCTGCGCACCTGTTTCTACACACACAAATAAGTATTTGCAAAATGTGTATTTAAACATAAATGCCTAGCTAAGCATGCACCGACTGGATCTTATGTTATTTTGAAAGTTTTGTAATTTCTTTTGTTTGTTTTGTGTTAGCAAGATGGAGGGGACCTCAAAACTCCTGATGTCAGCAAGGCTGCATCTCACCAGAGAAGTGCGTCCTCCATCCCTCAGGTGAACTCTTCACACGATCAACCTCAGCAGGTTGAATCATTGCAGGAGCTGGAATCACAGAACAGCTCTGCAGTTTCTAATGCAGCACCTAGAACAGAACCATTCTTGCCAAACTTTGAATAGAACTTCTATATTTTGAGTTTACAGAAAGTACTTCCACAGACTCCATGAGAGATGCTGGAAGTCAGACTCATACCACCACCTGTCCTGACTCTGTGCCGCCCCCTTAGGGCCAGAAGAGTCACACAGGTGGACCACACCAACCTAAACCCCTACCACATGTCAGACACCTTGGAAAAGTCTCAATTAGATCAGGAACATTCTTCCTTACATCAAAAAATAGTTCACAGACCTCCATCAGGTCATGAACATAACCAATTTGACTTCCCAGGTGGTCCAGGGCCACCTCAGAATCACGGTATCCGTATTCTCCAACTTGAGTCCCTTGCTCGTGACATAGAACATTTCAACCCAGATAATCATGATTCCAACATTCATAGTTATCTGAAGGAAGTCGAACGCTGTCTTTTTGGCCTGCCATCTCCCTCATCTTGTGAGAAACTAAAGCTTATTTGGAAAACAACATGGAACAGGAGCGTTTTCATTAAAGCTCTTACTCCAGAGATTCGTGACAGTTATTCAGCTCTTTGCAAAGCTTTAAGAGAATAATATTCTGTGTACAGGGATCAGGCTTCAATAACTCTTGACGCTTTCAGCGTTATTCAACAGGAAAATGAAACACCCAGAGATTATTACTATTGTTACAGGAACGTTTATTCTCAGGGATGGAATTCTCCAGGTCCTGAAGAAGACCCACTCTTTAAGTCTTTGTTCCTTCATAATTTACATGAAAGTGTACGTTATGAAGTGACCATGCATTGCAGGGAAAGTAACTTTTCCATGCATGAAATCCACAGATATGCCCAGCTTGTTTGGAACACTCGTTTGCAATGTGACAGGAAACAAAGCTAGCGTAGAGTCCTAAACCTTCAGACAGTAAACAGGCCTAAGAAAAGACACAAAGTCAGTTCTCCAGTGATCCAGCAGACTGAAAGGTTTGGAGACAGGCTGTCATGAAAGCCTAGGCAGCCAGATGAAGGTCAACTCTTTCACAATGCAAAACCCCAAGGTCATATTGATAAAAGGTGGAACCATTCCAAATAAATGATCACAAAGAAAAACTTTGAAAGTATCTGCCGAGATTTTCTGACCGAGTTGTCGCATGTTTAACCAAGATTAAACAGCTAGCTGATCGAGTTCAAAAACAACCGCGCAATGTATCATGCCTCAGCGTGATAAGGTCAAAAATAATTTCTAGCACGGTTTACTTTGTTTTAACCCTTTCTTATTGTTGTAGGACTTAAGAAGTGGAGGTTAACCATCAGTTTACCACGGTGTTTAGAATGTTGTTTTTTTTTCTGTTTTTATGGTTTGGAATTTTGGTGTGTATGTCTAAATATTTGTGGCACATCCAAGGGATGGATGTCTGAATATTTTATAGTTAGGGTCAGCTCTCTGCCCCACATGCCTCAATCCTTCCAAGAGACACGCTTCTGATGGAACTGAACTTTCAATGTCTGTCCTCTCATCCACAGGAACCCCTAGCGACTCTGTTTCATTCCAGGTCATGGCGGATGGACTTTTGGTAAATCCGAAAATGGAGAATCGGATCTGCCATTCTCTGATTTAAAGAGGGGAATGTTATGCTATATCACCGCCATGAAAAATGAATTGAGGTCAGACTGAATTTTGAACAGTGGAAGAGTTGATAAAGGAACCCAACTCTTGTTGTAAAGGATACACAGGCACAGAGGGTGGTCTCTCTCTCTCTCTCTCTCTCTCTCTCTCTCTCTCTCTCTCTCTCTCTCTCTCTCTCTCTCTCTCTCTCTCTCTCTCTCTCTCTCTCTCTCTCTCTCTCTCAGCAGGAGGTCAGCTTTGACCACTCCCTACAGATAAAAGTCACAGCACACCTCTGCTTCAGTCTCTTCTACACACACTCCTCCAAACCCTCAGATGACTCCTCTGGGGCTCCCAAGGAGGGGGGTCTCCTTCCTCAGCAGCCATGTGACTGAAGGCCCTGCAAGAGCAATGCATGGGACCTGGAAGAGGCCACAAGCTGAGTGAGTTCCTCCCTGGCATCGGGAGAAACTGCCAGCCGATTCAAAGTCTCTCACTTCTGCTTAAAAACAGATGCCGAAGTGAAGGAACCTGTCTATGCCAGCTTTGTTTTGCTTTCTCAGCAGACCCCAGACGGAGCTGGTTCCAGGCAACGCAGAGCTGAAAAGCCGGCACAGGAGCCACTTCCCCATGCTGAGGAGAAATCTGCTTAAATCAGACTGCATCCAGGTCAGAGAACATGGCAGGGACCAGGCCTCCGACCCCAACCACATGGTGCTACAGAGCTAAGCGCTAGCCCGCCAACAACAAACCAACGATTCTCTTTGCTTTTACGTCCTTCCTGGAATGGCCAAAGTGGACAGAACTGACACGAGGCAAAAGACAGGTTTGGACAGTGAGCTGAGGGAGAAGTTAAAAGGTTTATTGGGAAATGTCTTGTAAACCGTTGTACACATGGTGTTTTAGAACAAATGGCTAACAGAGGTAGCTCACGCTAGCCTTAATGCTATTAGCCTCGCTAACATCTGGTCCCGGACATTTCAAAAGAAGTTTGTTTTAAAGCACAAAGCTTAATCTTTCTGCTCTGCCATCCTTCGATGGTGCTGTGAGCCTTATCCCCGCATTAATATTGAATATTAATGTTGGTGTAAAGGCAATTTTGATAACTTTATACTGTAACCTTTTAGCCACCGATTTGCTACAGCGACCCCAGAGAATCGCATTAACAAACTCGGTCATAAGGGTTTCAATGATTTTACTGGGCAAATCAGTCTTTAGAATATTATTAACTCAAAATATTGTTCTGGTTGACTTGGACTTTGCATTGTGAATGGATTGAAACACATGCCAAATGTTTTTAACTGCATTCCCTGCTTTTGGAATCAGATCTGCAGTGAACCAGGATTCAATGAAGTATTCTGATTATGACAACCACTTTTGTTTTGTCTTTTGTTTGTTTTTGCATGTAAATAGTTCCTTGGCTTAGCTTCTCACCAGACAATACTTAACAGACAGAGGGTTATTTAATAAACATTAAATAACTTTAAACAGTGTATAATTGCACAATACTCTAAAACAAAGATAAATACAAAATTGAATGATCACTATTTTAAAATAATCCATTGTGTTATTTGATGTCTTAAGTTACTCATCACTCATTTCCATTTCAAAATCTCAGTTAGAGTCTTCATCTTCCTCAGGAATGTAGTCTAAATCACCACCATCATCATCAGCACTGTCGTATTCATCTGAAAAATCAACTTCCATCGAAGAACAATTCTTTGCAACCTTGTTGCCGAGCTTAACCTGGCAAGAAAAATCCTTAAATATTGAAAGCAGGCTTTGGGTCCCACGATGACATTTGGCAACTGGAGGGACATGCCAGGATTTTGGAGTTTGACATGACCTAGTGCATTTCACAACTATTTCAGTCTGTGACATTTTATTCTGAAAATGAATAAAAAATAAAATGTTTACAATTCTGAAAATAAGTTTTCAAAAGATCGTTGGGTTGGGATTTGTAGAACTAGAATTCCCAAGTCTTGCTCTTTTGTAGAGAAAATTGAGTTTCATGGAAGGAATTTTTAAATTTATATTAGACCCAATCCTACATACCATTCCGGCTGACATTGTCTGTACACAAGCATGGGTGGTCAGATGAGGTCATTCAAAAGACACATTAGGCTGGGCATACGTTGAGATGTCGGTTTCATAGCAAGCCTCTGCATCATCCGACGACTCCACTTCACATATACTTGCCTCATAAGCTTGTAGAGCACAGCTAACTGTCTGAAATATATGTAATGGAAGAGGTTACAGTGGATTAATATATATATATATATATATATATATATATATATATATATATATATATATATATATATATATGTATATGCCTTACCCTTCAGCTTGGAATATCATAGGCCAATAGTACAGAATAATAGAAATCTGAGAAATACTGTAGGCTGTCCTTAAAGGCCTACCTCGCCTACATATCTAGGCCTATACTATAATAAATCCTACATGGGCATGTAGACTACGCTTCATACAATTAATAAGGCAAAGTTGTAGGTAGGGGCAGGGCTGTTTAGCTATTTCATTTTTTATCAATTCAGTCAATTTTCATCTTAAAATTTTCAAGTCAAAGGCTTGACATTTGTAAAGAATATACAACTATTTGTGTACAAAAATAAGGACAAATGCATGTGGGCAGCTATATAAGCAGATATTGAATTAAAAATGTCTTTGATGTCTTATTATAAATGTCCTCACTTCTAACATGCAGAATGAATTGCTTACTTTTGCAAAGGATTTGGTTTTAAAAGTTTGTCTTTATTTAGCAATGCCAACATGAATTGATATCTAATCCCTCTGTTTCTGTAGAAACTGTCTGTGGACCTCGAGTCCCTGAAGAAGGCTCTACAGTCCTTGACCAGCAATGTCACGTTCAAGAAAACTGGAGGACAAAAAAGTAAAAATAATAAAAATAAATCAGCTACTCCTGATTCTTCCCATAGTCCAAATAAACGGGTTACTCTAAATTGTGAGTGTTTGTGTGCATTTGTCCCTGTGATGAACTAGCAACCTGTCTAGGGTGTACCCCTCTTTCTCTCTATCATGGAAAAGCAGGTGTAGAGACTTGATGGAAAGGTAAAGCTTTAACAAATTCATGTTTGGTAGCTATATTAATGTTAATATATTTAATTTAAATTTTTATATATTCTAATTTTAAAATGTATATATTTTTAAGTTTTTCATAGGCCGACCTTCAACGCTTTTTCACCATGCCCGTGGGCTCGGGTTGCCCCATATTTAGGGTTGGGATGGCACCTGGCTTAAGCTGTAACTTTAGTAAATTGAATCCCACTGATGCTGCGAGAGCAGGAATGATGAAAAAAGAATCTGCCATGAAGTGATGAGAACATAGTTTGCTGTATCGGCTTGGATGCCACAGATTGTCGGGTTGATGTTTGTCTAATCTATGTACTTTCCGGATCCAGATTTGATGCAAAACCGGGTCCGTCGGATAATTAAACATTCCTTTTCCCGATCCAAAGCCATTCCTACAATTGGCAGCAGTACAATAGACCATTGTAATGACTTTTTACCGATCCTTTCAGAGTACTTAACAATGCGTGAAGTAGTGGTTCTTGACAGCCGCTCGAGGACGCTTGACAAGTGTGACGTCACAGCTGTTTTCGTCACGTGACTGCTCTGGCCGGATTCGGGGAGCGCTGGAGGAGCCAAGCATACTGTAAAATTCTCTCGATTTTTATTACTTGGAGCATTTTTAGCTCGATTTCGACCAGCCACATGGAGAAAAAAAAGATAATCTACCATCATACACGATAAAACTGCTCTAGACGCACTGCTTTCTATTTGAACTTTAATCTTTTTCTCTCTGATGCCAGCTCCATGCGCATTCTATGTCACAAACCTTAGATTCACCATAGATATGTGTGAGAAGCTGAAGTTGGAAAGTGCAAATCCCTATAGAAATAGATATACATAGACCTCATAGTGCTCACCCTTCTCCATTCATCACCTTTGCTGGTGGACAAACTTAAAGAAATGGAGCAGGATTATGAGGCAGCAGTTAGACCTTTTTACTGCAGCCCATCATCTCCTCCCAAGAGTTCTACGGCAGGGTTTTGTTTAAGTCATCTTAATGCTGTTGCTGGACTGCTGCTCCATGTCTCCTGGACTCTTCTGCATCTGAGGGTCAGCCTGATGCCTCAGACTCATCCACTGGGGGTCAGTTGGATGCCTCAGACTGCATCAGATTTGGATGTCTCAGATCACTGGGGTCATTGATTCTTTAAGTTAACACTTTTGATCCTGCCGTTGAGGAACAGCTGCATAACTCAGATCCTGCCATTGATGGACAGCTGACGGACACATCAAGCCCAAGTTCCTGCTCAGAATCACCTCTGAGTTCCAGAGCCAACCCATCATCTTCTGCACCATCTGTACCTTCTGACTTGATCTGTCACTGTTGCCAAGACTCCTGCAGAAGCATTTTCGGGCCTTAAAGACTCCTGATCTGGTGTTGTTGGCCATCAAGAGTTATGCTGCTATTAAGGCTCCTCCTTTGTATGTTTAATTTTTATGCTCAAACATTTATGTGCGGATGCAGTATTCATCTCTATGTGGATGTAGGCTCAGTTGACTTATCAGTTGTTAGCTTTCTGTCAGCCTGATATAGCAGGTCATTTTGTCTGTACACTCATTTGTACAGACAAAATGACCGTTGGGGGTGTTTGTCTTTAGATGAGATATGGCTCGATTGAATTTTAGCTAATTTAATATCTTTTCTCGTGTCAGAGAAAATATCTTTATCATGTTTTAGATATGTTATAATACACAAATTATTTTTACTAGCTAAGCTACACTCAACAAAAATAGAAATGCAACACTTTTGGTTTGGCTCTCATTTTTTATGAGATGAACTCAAAGATCTAAAACTATTTCCACATACACAATATCACAATATACCTCAAATATTGTTCACAAACCAGTCTAAATCTGTGATAGTGAGCACTTCTCCTTCGCTGAGATAATCCATCCCACCTCACAGGTGAGCCATATCAAGATGCTGATTAGACACCATGATTAGTGGACAGGTGTGCCTTAGACTGCCCACAATAAAAGGCCACTCTGAAAGGTGCAGTTTTGTTTTATGGGGGGGGATCTGGGAACTCAGAAAACCAGTCAGTATCTGGTGGGACCACCATTTGCCTCACACAGTGCAACACATTTCCTTCGCATAGGGTTGATCAGGTTGTCAGTTATGGCCTGTGGAATGATGGTCCACTCCTCTTCAATGGCTGTGCGAAGTTGCTGGATATTGGCAGAAACTGGTACATGCTGCCGTATACACCGATCCAGAGCATCCCAAACATGCTCAACGGGTGACATGTCTGGTGAGTATGCCGGCCATGCAAGAACTGGGACATTTTCAGCTTCCAAGAATTGTGTACAGACCCTTGCAACATGGGGCAGCATTCTTGGATGTATGGCGCAACAATGGGCCTCAAGATCTCGTCACGGTATCTCTGTGTATTCAAAATCAATAAAATACAGCTGTGTTCTTCGTCCCTAACAGACGCCTGCCCATACCATAACCTCACCGCCACCATGGGCCACTTGGTCCACAACATTGACATCAGAAAACCCCTCACCCACACAACGCCACACACGTTGTTTGCCATCTGCCCTGAACAGTGTAAACCGGGATTCATCCATGAAGAGAACACCTCTCTAAGGTGCCAGATGCCAGCGAATGTGAGCAGTTGCCCACTCAAGTCGGTAACGATGACAAACTGGAGTAAGGTGGAGACCCCGATGAGGACGACAAGCATGCAGATGAGCGGCCCTGAGACGGTTTATGACAGTTTGTGCAGAAATTCTTTGGTTATGAAAACCGATTGTTTCAGCAGCTGTCCGAGTTGTTGGTCTCAGACTATCTTGGAGGTGAACATGGAAGAACATATGAAAGTCCTGGCCTGGTGTGGTTACACGTGGTCTGCGGTTGTAAGGCTGGTTGGATGTACTGCCAAATTCTCATTCTAAAAAGAATAAAAAAAACAAAGCAACTGGACTTGTTCTCTGTACTTTGAAGACGTTTTGCTTCCTATCCAGGAAGCTTTCTCAATTCAAAAAGTCTGGAGTAATGTGGAGCAAATTCTCGCCTTTGGAGACAGCTTATGGTAGAGAAATGAACATTCAATACATGAGCAACAGCTCTGGTTGACATTCCTGCTGTCAGCATGCCAATTGCACGCTCCCTCATATCTTGTGACATCTGTGGCATTGTGCTGTGTGATAAAACTGCACATTTCAGAGTGGCCTTTTACTGTGGGCAGTCTAAGGCACACCTGTGCACTAATACCTGTGAGGTGGGATGGATTATCTCAGCAAAGGAGAAGTGCTCACTATTACAGATTTAGACTGGTTTGTGAACAATATTTGAGGGAAATGGTGATATTGTGTATGCGGAAAAAGTTTTAGATCTGTGAGTTCATCTCATAAAAATGGGAGCAAAACCAAAAGTGTTGCGTTTATATTTTTGTTGAGTGTAAATATCTTTACAAGGTTTCATTTAATGCCTTTTAGCTTTGGCTATGGTTGTCTAAACAAACCCACACTGTCTACCATGTAACAAAGATAATGACAGTCCTTATTACACATGACCCAAGGTGAAATGTAAATAAATATCTTCACACCTTTAGATAAAAATGCATCCAAAACCATCAAGTTGTCTTACAGTTTTACAATTTGTTTTCATTACTTATGCTTTGCACCAGTATGGAAAGATAGATTTTATTATCACAAGGGAAACTCAAACTTTTAGTAGCATTTGAATAACTTTCAAGAAATATGCAATAAAACTGGGTTAGAGCTATTTTCAATCTGCCAATGCCTCCTCCATTGTCATTTGACCCCTTTCTGTCTGCCCAAGAAAGTCTCCATAGTACCAAATGTCTTGCACATATAATGATAATATACATGAGCCACAAAGCTTCATTACTTGAACCCTCCTACCTTTACAAATCAGAACAAGGCAGCAGTGGGAGAATGTATTATAATGAATGCCGAAGCTAAGTACTAAGAAGCATTTTGGTCTTGCTGCTCTTAAGAAATATGGATTATGAATGAGGGCGGGATCAAACCTGCTGTGGTTTCAATATGTATGAATCTTTTTATATGCAACAAGCCTGCTATTTTATCCATCACAGCAGGTGTGGACTAGCAAGCACTTTTGCAACCCCTAAAAACAGCCAACTGGTTTACAATATTTGTGTCCCTGTGCTGAGCTGAATTACATTTGTTCAAAAATGCTATTATGGATTGATGGAATACTAATTTAAGCTGCAACTATCATAATTAAATACTAATTAACCAGATACCATTATATAAATTTAATATTTCTGTAGTTATTGGTAGTGACAGTATGGTGAATGGAAGAATTATATTTTTGCTGACTTCCTTCAAACACAATATTCCTTAGAGAGCTAAAATGAAGGACATATCAAATAAAAAATAAATGATTCTCCAGATACAAAAGAACTGTGGGCTGAGCAGAGGAGCAGGGAACAGATAGCAGTGAATCTACTCTGAGCTGCATGGGGATGAAGGACCTCCTCATCTAATCGCTAATGTGAAGTCCAGCCAGATGTTTCATTTCTGACACTTATTTCCTTCATCGTGTTCTTTTCCGTTATGATCCGTATGACCACATAAAAGGATTGAACTGTAGATGGATAAACAAATCACCCTCTGCCTTAGTTCCTAATTTACCGTTACAAACCAGAGCAGCTCCATGATTATGCACATAAAACATGACTTCCCCTGTCCATTTCATGCTCAAGTCTTGGTTGATGAACCAGACACCATGACGCTTGAATGCTCCTCCCCTTTGGGGAGTGACACGCCCATAACCAAGAGGGAGAATTTGACTGTTTTTCTGGTTGAGATCCATAAAATGAGTTTTATGGATCTCAACCAACATACTCTCATCTATGTACCAGATGCTAAGGGGTCAACAGAAGCATATCTTTTCCAGAAAACAAAGATCAGACTCAGTGGTTCCTAAACTAATTACATTATATCTATTCAAGGAGTTTATGACCAGCTCTGCCTGAGAGATTGAAGCTCATAAAAGTAATTGTATACTCTTGTAGCCCCCCCCCCCCCAAAAAAAAAGTTATCAACTTCAGCTAACACCTGATCCATTAAATCCATATGGACACGTTCTGTCCACCAGGGTTCTCATACCACCATGAGGCAAGACCACAGTGCTGCAACCAGAGTACAATAACCATCCTAAAGACAGTACTAAGTACCTATGGTGGAGCTCACTGACCAGTTCCCAGGAGTCATGCCTTTCATTCTGGAGCTTGTTCAGGTCCAGGTGTAATAGGTTACAAGAAGAGACCTTCACTTGGATCCATCACCAGTGGGGAGAAATGTGGAGTTTGAATGAGGGGACAGGGACCTGCGCATGCTCATGGTTAATGTCATCATACGACCTTATAGTTAGTTATAGCTTTTAGAAATATGTGGCTTCTGATATTAATGAGTCAGTTTTAAGTCATTAGTAGTTATTGCATCATGCAAGTGTTGTAAACCTTTAACGATTCACATGTTTTCTGAACAATATCCAGCACATTTACTTTAGAACGCTGAGCTGGAAAAGCTATCAATAACCAAAGCATACACATCTTGTTCAGTGATATGCAGGTTCAGGATTGCCATTTTTTCCCTCTATCTTGCACTTACACACTAAAACTAATGAGTGTATATCATTCAAGCAATATTTCTTTACTAGGGTCATTATCAGTTATTTTTGTTCAATCTAAATTGTCTATGAAATCTAACATAGACTACAGACCAATGTCTATTGTATTTTCTGCAGCTTCTCTGTGGTTTAAATAAGAACTCAATTAAATTGTAACAGGAAATAAGCAGACCATAGTATACATGGATGGAGTTATGGGTGTGAAAGTATGCAGTTTGATGTGTGTGCTGTGGACAAAGTTTGCAAATCTATTATTGGGCCTGGGGAACCTCTTCTGCAGGTCTAATTACTTTAATGAGGGATGTCTCCCTAACTATCAACCCTACCCAAGGGTACATATTAACATACCCCCTTATAGTCATACACATCATCACTCACAATTAACCACAAACTCATCAGCACAGTAAATAGTGTATCTTACCGTGTGGAACTTACTTTTCTTCTGAATCTTTACTTTCACCAGTACGCAGCTGCATCAAGTGATTCAGCCTGGTCTTGTTTAGATTCTGAATACTTTAAATCTGTATAGAAAGATTTTCAGGTGACATATTTATTAGTAAAGATTCATTTTTTCCTTCTTTTTCCTACCTTAATAGATACAAGGATGTATACAGTCAGTGTTTGTTACCTTTCTTCCACAGTCAATTTAAAATCTAAAAAACTGACTGGCAGATGAATAAAATTATATTTAAGTTTTGACTTACAACTACAAGCCAAGCAGTTTGAATGTATCTTTGGCTAATGGTGTGTGTGTGTGTGTGTGTGTGTGTGTGTGTGTGTGTGTGTGTGTGTGTGTGTGTGTGTGTGTGTGTGTGTGTGTGTGTGTGTGTGTGTGTGTGTGTGTGTGTGCAACTGTGCATTAAGCTTCAGGGAGTGGTACAGCATTGGCAAGAGACATACAACACCAAGAGCCACAGCTTTATTCATGAGGGCTGTGCAAGTTAAGAGGTTGTGTTATTTAAACTGATCTGATGAGCAAAACCCAAGGATGTGAAAAAAATACACTGGGGTGTTCTTTCTTTCAGGGCACAGTTAGAGCTGCAGTGCTTGTCTTCCCTCTACTGGGCAAGGCAACGAAATGCATTTCCACCAAGAGAACATAAGATGTTTATTTTTTTCTGGACATTTGTGCAAATAAAAATAAAAAATTTTGTAATTGAAAAAGTGTTAACCTTGCTGCATGTGATTGAAATATGCAGGAACTAATTAACTTCATTGAGAATCTGACTAAAATGACCTACGATCTAGAGGTTGTGGAACAGCTTACATTGTTAGCATAAGTCACAACTAGAAAATAAAAAATATTCTCAGTTGCAGGCAGACTATAAGAGGACCCTGCAGTTAGGGCTGCCAAACTTGAGCTCTCTAAGACTGAGGTGAGGATGGAGGAAGCTAAAGCTGAGACCGAGGAGCTCAAAACACATGATGTCAGCGAGCCTCCATCCCAAATATGGAAATATTATGCATACTTTTGCTCGAAATGTCATACAATTGTAAAGAATTGCAAATCCTGTCTTTAAAGTAGCTATAAGTAAGATTTACTGTAAAATCATTCTCATTTGTCACCTGAGATCGAAGTAACATTGCCTATAAACAATCGGTCCTCTCTATTGATAGGGTTATTAAAGAAAACCCCTTTTATCCTAGAACGAAAAGCACACAACACAAGTTTAGACTGTTCTATAGAAAAGGACAGAGAATAAACCCAAACGGAGAACTTCTACTTCCTGACAGTCTGGGGTCGTCTGCACCGGGTCATCTCTGTCCTTCTGCCTTTATTATCACACATCAAAGAGGGGGTCAGGAGGGTTGGGTCAAAAGGATTCAGGAATTTACAACATGGGGGTTGAAAACAAACATGGGAGCAAGCTTTGTTGCGGCCTTATCTGGGAGGACCATTTGTTCTCCCTGTCTAAGGTTAAACACAACAGAACCTTCCTGAAAGCAAACTCTTAAACAAAATACCTGTAACTTGATATAAATAAAATTATTACATTCACATTTTTCTAACATCTATCAACAATGTTTTAGTCATGTTTTTCTCCTTTCAGACCTAGAGGTATGGTCTGTAACTATTTCGGTTCAGAGTGTAGCCCTGTTTACTTCCTGGTTTCTCAGCCAATCTTATGAAATTTCCCAGGGTTCCCAAAACAGAGCACAGCATTTGGTATTTTATTATAGCAAAAGAGCAGCAGGATGCAAATATAGAAGCCAGTAAGAGAAGCGGACCGAAATAGAACAAAATACAACATCAAACACCTGCCCTGTGTTAGTGAAAATTAAGAAGGATTTCACACCGTTTAAAAACGGCATATTAAATTGTAGTGCTTGGCAAGTTATTGTACTGATTTAAAGCTCCTTTTAATGTTGCATTTCCCTTTGTGCATAAACCAACACACTCTTGGCTTAATACTTTGGACCTTGTGCTGACATATAGCGTTGATTGCGAAGAATACAATATTTCCTCACAACCGTGTCCTATGTGACCATTTTTTAAATAACCCTCAATATCAATTTAACTGAGTTCTCCATCCCCAAAAGGTATAATTATTGTAGATCTTGATCAGATAATGCTACTGAATTTTAAAAAGTCACAAATTGACATTTTTGTTCAAGGTGTCACACACTGATAGGGTCCACCATATGTCAACAATTTATTTATGGCCCCTATAACCCTTATATGACCCAATGATTTATGACGCCTGTCACCCCTATGTGACACCCCCCTTTCCTGCCCCCCCTCCCCATTTTTATGACACCTGTCACCCCTATATGAATTCACACCCACCCGACTTCCAGCTGAAGTCCCGCCCTGGAAGTCCCCTTCAACCCGCCCATGACCGCTTCTCTCATGATATAAGCCCCTTTTCTCCAGCGTCCATAGTGAATGAATGCTTTTCAACACGGCGTCTGGAAGAACCACCTTTAAACCCGTCATTGCTGAGACACCCATCACGATTTGCCATGATCAGAGCGTTTTTTGGCGAGCTCAGCATACCCCTTACAAGGCTACGCTGTTTTTATGCAGAACTCAGATGCCTCCGAGCCTGCCTCTGCAGACGGTCTAACAGAATGGAGTGATTGACAGTGTCAAATGCTGCACTGAGGTCCAATAGAACCAGCACGGTGGTTCTTCCACAGTCTGTATTTATATGGATGTCATTAAACATAAAACATTGATAAGGGCAGTCTCTGTACTGTGGTGAGCGCGGAAACCTGACTGGAAAACATCAAAGCGGCTGGTCATTGTTAAGAAGGTGTTCAATTGTTGAAAAACAGCTTTTTCAATAATCTTACTTATAAAGGGGAGGTTTGAGATGGGCCTGTAGTTCTGGAGTAGTAGTTTGTCTAAATTGTTCTTTTTCAGCAGTGGTTTGATAATTGCTGTTTTTAGGGACTGGGGGAAACCCTATGGAGCCCGCGGTAAATGGGGGTACGTCTTCAAATATGAATCCGGGGAGATGTACCTCTATTAAATGGATGATGAAGGTGACGAGCTGCAAACTATCCACTCCTTGGACATGCTGACATCAAATGATTGGGCTGTTCTGAAACTCATCATGCTTCGCAGACTAGGCCCTGAAGAAGCAAATGCAGCAGCAGGCCCCTCTGTGAGACAAGAAGCCGAGGACGGAATCAAGGATTCACCCACCGCTAAACGGGGCAAATGGCCACATCAGCAAGCCGAGGATGGAATCACGGATTCACCCCCCGCTAAACGGGGGAAACTGTCACATCAACAGGCCGAGGACGGAATCAAGGATTCACCTTGAACACGGATCGGGCGAGCGCATTGCTCGTGGAAGCTGCCCCTGGAGATGGCGAGATCTCTGGTCAAACTACGTATGAATCCCCAAAGTGGAGTGCTGTTGTGAGGAGAGGAAAGCGACAAGCGGGACTACGTAGTACTACACCTGGAGTAAAAAAACCTGCTAAAAGTATGGCTATTGTGGGCACAGGGACAGTAAAAACTGACTATCTTCAGGACCAGCTGGGTCGTGAGGTTACATGTCTGAAAATAAGCTCTGATAATAGCAGGTTTGCCTCTTTCAAAGTCTCATCTGAATATAATGAAGTGGCGGAGATGTACAATCCTGATCTCTGGCCAGTGGGAGCTTATGTAAGACGTTTTTATGAGCCACGGAGGGCTGGAGCTGTGGGTATGAGCAGTGCGGTTCCTCCAGGGATGCAGATGAGTGGGGCCTCCTTGGCCTGGCTGTGGCACTGAGGCCAGATAAACCTGAACAGATGGCTCTTAAAGTTCTGTCATAACTGCCGCGGCCTGCGCTTGGGCCATAGTGTAGAGGACAAAACTTGCTGAGTTGTTGTAGACCAACTTCTGAGTCAATGTGATGTGCTGTGTCTACAAGAGTCCTTTTAAGCAGGACTTAAAAGGACTGAACTCTATACATGAGCGTTTCCACAGGGCTGGGGAGTCCAGTGTTGATATTGGTGATGGAATAATACGAGGACGGATTGCCGGTGGTGTTGTAACATTATGGGATAAGAGACTGGATCCTTGGGTTAAAATAATCTGACTGGAAGTGGACTGGTGCATAGCAATACACCTGACACAAAATGACAAGGAATGTGTTATCTTGAATGTGTACACCCCATATGAGTGCCTTGCAAATGAAACTCAGTATCTTAACAAACTTGCTTTTATTAACTCTTTTATACAAGATAACAAGTTTTTTAATGTGTTTGTTATTGGTGACATGGTGTCATGATTTGCTATTCAACCCGAACAAACCACAACAGAGTAAATTTAACAGTTTATTGAAATAGTGGATTGTGGAGGATGGAACCAAGAGTCTGTACTGAGCTGAAGCGGAAGGATGGTGAAGGCAGGCACTGGCAAGCAGGTAGGAACCAGAGCACGGAGGCAGCAGAACTATGATAAAAAATTACATGAGGTCCACTATGGACCAAGAAAGGCTCACAGGACTGGCACTTATGTCAATTGAGCCTGATGTTCGCTGGTCTTTGGACATGGACGACATTGTGGTTGCCTTTGCTGAAGCCAAGGCTCGCAAACAGCAGTTTTAGATTATTTGCACACGATGGCCTGAAAGGTTAATCTCTTGTGTGTGTGTGTGTGTGTGTGTGTGTGTGTACTTGTATTTATGTTGGATTTTTAAATTACTATTACAACCTGCCCTTTTTATAGTTTGAACAATGCATCATTTTTCTGCATAAGATGGCAGTGTTTTATTTTCTCAATTTGTGAGAACTGAAAAATGTTAATGTGTGTGTGTGTGTGTGTGTGTGTGTGTGTGTGTGTGTGTGTGTGTTTAAGTATGTTGGGTTTAGATATTGTGCACTTTTTAAAATTTATATTGGATTTTATGGTGTTCAAATGTTCAAAATGTTCAATAATGCACAGTATATATATGTAACAGCCCTATTTGCACTGTCAACATTTTTTATTCATATAAAGTGTGGGTGAACCTAAACTGTATGGCTATGCTGTGGTTCCTGTAGGCTTTGCGTGCCGGGGGGTGGGGGGCCTCCATGTCCATTTTGCTTGGGGCCCCCAAATTCCTTTAAACGGCCCTGATAGAGCCATGACTTGTGTGGAGATGGCTGGACCATACAAGCACTGCTTAAATAATGACACAATCTTGTTGGGTGAGAACAATTTTAGTCGATAGATTACAATGTTTAACAACAGTGTTTTTAATTTCTCTGGGTTGAATAATACCAATCTTGTATGATGCATCCACGTTATTGAAGATGACTGAGCCTAGTTCTTCGTCCATGTCTATCGCAGATGATCAAGTGACCACTTCTCCAATTTGTTGTGAGTCTTTTTTTTAAAAAAAAGAATGTTTTAATTAATGCAATTCTTTCAACCGTATTTAAGCCGTAATCTCCACCCACAAGGTTAAGAGGTGACAGTTAGGAGGTGGTCTAAACTTAGCTGCTAGCATCTGGCCATCATTAAGATTACTTTGGTATATGGGAGGGGCTCAGATATTTGACAAAAGGTGGGGTCACCTATCTCTACCAACACCTTAATACTGTGGTAGGGTTTAAAGCAAAAATAATCACTTTGGCTGACATTGTTTTTCTAGTCAGCCCATATATTCCCAGGGCCATGGATGTCATGCAACATTACGTACCACATGTGCTTACTGTGCAAAGTCAACTTTAACCAAATCTGGCAGTTTTAAAATATGCATTGTCAATGCCTGTATTTTTCCCACCTTTAAGCTTCAGAGCCTTGGCATCATCCTGGACAGCTCTCTCCATCCAATGCAAAAACAGATCTAAAAATAAGTAAAATGTTCTTAAAATGTGTGTGTTTGTCCTAGATTTGAGCAGGTAAATAAGATGTCCATATTGCTGTTAGACCAGCTCTTCCTTTAGAGGGAGTGGATGTTATCTTAGGGAATGACTTGGCTGGGAATCAGGTTTGGGCTACTGGTTCCCCTGTTAAAATTTCAGCTCTGAAGGAACCAGACAACTGTGAGCAGCAATTTCCAGAAGTGTTCACAGCTTGTGCGGTCACCAGGGCCATGACCAAGGCTAAGTCTATCAAACCTGAAGTTAATAGTTGTGACTTTAAACTTGTTTTACCTGACTTTTTTTCAATCTCTCAGCAGGAACTTGTGTCTGAACAAAAAGCAGATGGTTCGTTGAGTGATCTTTTTGAACAAGTGAAACCTATTTTGGAGATTCAAAGTTCGGCATCTGGGTATTTTCTACAAGATGAGGTACTCGTTCGAAAATGGCTTCCCCAGGCCAGTGACATCCTGGGAAATCCAATTTTCCAAATTGTTGTTCCAGTTAAATTCAGGCAGAAGGTTTTGTCAGTTTCTCATGATTGGACAGGTCATTTAGGAGTTAAGAAGACCTACAATCATATCCTCCGTTATTTCTTTTGGCCTCGTCTTAAACGTGACGTTGCAGCTTACATTAAGACCTGTCATACATGCCAAATTACTGGTAAACCTAATCAGTCGATAAAACCAGCACTGCTTCATCCAATACCGCCTGTTGAGAATCCATTTGAGCATTTAATAATTGACTGTGTCAGGCCTTTGCCAAAATCTAAATCAGGATCTCAATATTTGCTAACTGTAATGTGTTTGGTTACTCGCTATCCAGTTGCTTATGCACTTCGCAATATTACTGCCAAATCTATTGTCAAGGCATTGTCTCAATTTATTGGCATTTTTGGAATACCAAAGATAATTCAGAGTGATCAGGGATCAAATTTTTCGTCTCACCTCTTTGCCCAGGTCTTGGATCAGCTCAACATTAGGCACAATCAGGCTTCAGCGTACCATGCACAGAGCCAGGGTGCACTGGAGAGGTTCCACCAAACTCTCAAATTGCTGGTACGGTCCTATTGTATAGAGTTGAGTAAAGATTGGGAAGAGGGGTTACCGTGGTTACTGTTAGCAGCTAGAGAAGTTTTCCAGGAAAGCACTGGGTTTAGTCCTAACGACCTAGTCTTCGGCCATAAAGTCCGAGGTCCGTTAGCAGTACTTCATGATAGTTGGGCCACCGAGAAACCTCCCGTAAACTTGTTGGAGTATGTTAATGGTGTCAGACATCGTCTTTACACAGCTGGACAATTGGCAAAAGAAAATTTGGCTAAAGCACAAGGGAAAATGAAGTCACATTATGATCGTCATTCAGAAAAGCGTCAGTTTAGTGAGGGAGATCAGGTTTTAGCGTTGCTACCTATTGTTGGTTCTCCATTTCAAGCAAAGTTTCATGGTCCTTACACTGTAATCAAGCAACTTTCTGAACTTAACTATTTAATTTCTACTCCAGATAGAAGGAAAAGTCAGCAGCTTTGCCACATTAACCTTCTAAAACCCTACTTTGTTCGTGAGTCTTTGCAATGCATGGCTGAGGCTCCGGTTCCTAATACAATTCTGACTGCCTGTGACATCCAGCAGCCAGCTCTTCATGGGGGGGAGGAAGGTGTAATGCCAGATGAAGCTATTCTTTGTGGTAGGCTTAAGAATTCCGAAACATTACAAAAATTAGATTTTCAACTTTCCCATTTGCCAAACGATCAAGCCTTTCAGTTGTCTGCTCTAATTAAGGAGTACCCTTGTTTGTTTGGAGACACCCCTTCAAGGACAAATTTAATAGAACACGACATTGACGTGGGTGATGCCAAGCCCATTCGCCAGAGGTTCTTCCGAGTCTCAGAGGAAAAGCGGCAGGTTATTGATAAGGAAGTTAAGTACATGCTTGACAATAATTTGGCTGTTCCTTCTTCCTCCAGTTGGGCATCTCCATGTTTGATTGTGCAGAAGGCTGACAAGTCTCCTCGAATGTGCACAGATTTCCGTAAGATAAACTCAGTTACCAAACCAGACTCTTTCCCATTGCCCAGGGTTGAAGATTGTGTGGATCAAGTGGGTAGCGCCCGGTTTGTGAGTAAATTTGACCTTCTCAAGGGTTATTGGCAGGTTGCCTTAACTCCAAGAGCTCAGGAAATCTCAGCATTCATTACTCCATCAGGCCTGTTTTCCTATACAGTAATGGGTTTTGGTTTACGAAATGCACCTGCAACATTTCAACGTTTAATGAACAAAGTTGTAAGCGGTTTTGAAGGGTTGCGCAGTTTACTTGGACGATGTGGTTGTTTATAGCCATAGTTGGGATGAACATTTGAACCAGATCCGGGCACTGTTTGATCGCTTGGCCAATGGAAACCTAACACTGAATCTTGCAAAATGTGATTTTGCTAAAGCTACAGTTACCTATTTAGGCAAAGTTGTTGGGCAAGGTAAAGTTCGTCCTATCTCAGCAAAAGTTTCAGCAGTTTCGGAATTCCCAGTGCCTACTACCAAAAAAGAACTTATGAGGTTCTTGGGACTCGTAGGTTATTACCGTTCATTCTGCAGAAACTTCTCAAGTGTAGTCGCTCCTCTTACCAATTTATTGAAAGCAAAAGTTAAGTTTATATGGTCTCCGTTATGCCAGAAAGCATTGGAAGATGTAAAGTCTCTTCTCTGTTCAGCTCCTGTACTGCTTGCACCTAGTTTCAATCAGCCGTTCAAGCTGCAGGTTGATGCCAGCCATGTTGGGGCTGGAGCTGTTCTCTTACAGGCTGATGAACAGGGGATTGACCATCCCGTCAGTTTCTTTTCCAAGAAATTTAATTCGTACCAGCTTAACTATTCAGTAATCGAAAAGGAAGCATTGGCTTTAATATTGGCTTTACAGCACTTCCAGGTGTATATAGACTGTGGAACATGCCTGACCGTTTATTACGATCACAACCCTCTAACATTTCTAAACTCTCTCCAGAACCCGAATCAGCGGCTCATGCGTTGGGCCCTATTCTTAAAGCCGTACCATCTTGACATTAAACATATCAAGGGAACAGAAAACGTCATGGCTGATGCCCTGTCCCGTGCCCCTGTTTAAGACCTCTTCTCTCTCCTCTAGTCTCTCTCCTCTTAATTTGCTCCCAGGCGCCGGGTTGCTGAGCAGACTGTGACTGGAGAAGGAGATCACTGGGCCGGACTTCTCTTTTGTTCACTGACCCACCGTGCTATGTTATTCCGGGACAGCACGGTGGTGACCCCATGTCCCGGGGCCATCATGGCCATAAAGGTACAGCGAAACTGGAACCGGGCTTCTCTGGAAGGTCCCGCTGCGGGGCCCTTTTCTTCTGGGGGGGAGTGTGACGGCCAAGGCCGCCTTTATTGTGAAGAGACTGCTCCTTTGGTTTGTGCTTCCAGGAAGTGGGCGGCGGACCTGAGTACCACACCTGCAGTGGCCTCCTATAAATTGGCCCAGAGCACATGGCTGCGTCTCTCTCTGGCTCTGCTCTCCATGGACTCCTCTGGCCTCCTGCTCCAGCTTTTAGTTTAGTTTGATCCATGTACACTTTCACACACCTTATACATCTCAACATTACATACACCACTGACCTACACTAGCACGTTTATTTACTTTAATAAATTGTTAAACCTTTCTTTTGTGTGGTCTCCCCATCATTGTTCCTACCCTCCTGAGCCAGAGTAGTAACAATATGTCATGGGTCAGTTTTGGCCTGCCAGTCTCAGGAACTTTCTAGCACCTTCCTCCTCCTGCCCTGCTCTGTCTCCACTCCACTAATCATCCACACCTGTTCAGCCTTCAATCAGTCAGTACTCACACCACCTGCCAGCCTCTCTACAAAAGCCTCCCTCAGTCTTCTCTTCCCCGCCGTGTCGTCATCAGTCTCCACTCACACCACATCTTTGCGGCTGGATCTCCTGCTACCCCAGTGCTCCAAGTAAGCTCTCTGCTGTGTTACTGGATTTACTGCTACCCCAGTGCTCCAATGCTCCAAGTAAGCTCTCTGCTTTGCTGCTGGATCTCCTGCTATGCCAGTGCTCCAAGTAAGCTCTCTGCTCTGCTGCTGGATCTCCTGCTACCCCAGTGCTCCAAGTACCTCTGTGCTGCACTGCTGAATCTACTGCAGTCCCTGCTATTTCTAAGGACTCTCTCTCTGCTGCTCTTCTGGTCGTTCTGCAGCCCCACGTCCAAAACACTCTCTCTACAGCACCTCTGGTTCTACAGCAGCCCCAGCGCCTCCTGGAACTCTCTGTTGCGCTGCAGGATCAATTGCAGTCCCTGCGTTCTATGGACTCTCTCTCTGCTGCTCTCTTGGTCGTTCTGCAGCCCCATGTCCAAGGAACTCCCACGCTGTACCTCTGGTTCAACAGCAGCCCCTGCACCGCCAAGAACCCTCTCTGCTGTGCTGCTGAATCTACTGCAGTCCCTGTGTTCTAAGGACTCTCTCCTGCTGCTCTCCTGGTCGTTCTGCAGCCCCACATCCAAAGAACTCTCTCCACTGCACCTCTGGTTCTACAAGCAGCCCCAGTGCCTCCTGGAACTCTCTCTGTTGGGCTGCTGGATCCATTGCAGTCGCTGCGTTCTATGGACTCTCTCTGCTGCTCTCCTGGTCGTTCTGCAGCCCCACGTCCAAAGAACTCTCTCGCTGCACCTTTGGTTCAACAGCAGCCCCAGCGCCTCCTGGAACTCTCCCTTTTGTGCTGCTGGATCTACTGCAGCCCTTATATAATATGGACTCTTTCTCTGCTGCTCTCCTGGTCATTCTGCAGCCCCACGTCCAAAGAACTCTCTCGCTGCACCTCTGATTCAACAGCAGACCCTGCACCTCCAAGGAACTATCTCACTGCACCTCTGGTTCTACAGCAGACCCTACATCTCCAAAGAACTCTCGTAAGACCCAGCTCAGATTCCACTCCGGTGCTCTCCTGCCAGCCTTGGGTTCTGCCCTAAAACTCACTCTCGGCCCTCCAGCTTCCTTCCGTCAGCCTGCTCCTGCACTCATCTCTAATCAGCTCCAGTCCAGTAAAAGACTCTGCTTTTCTACCTTCAAAACTCATTATTTGCAATAAACCCTCAAAACGAGCTCTGTGTGTGTGTGCTCTGTCCGGGTTCATCAAAACAAATCCTGACTATATATATATATATATATATATATATATATATATATGCAACCGGGATGGAGATGAGGCAGAGTGAGAGGTTGCTGTGATGTATATTGTAGCAATGCCTCCACCTAAACATTCCAAATGCCGGTTATCAAAAAAGGGTATCCAGGTGGTGTGATCTGATTTAGTGCATGGGTTTGTGCCACATTCAGTGAGACAAAGTTAGTCCAATTTTAGGGGGGTAAAATAACTGAAGAATCGATGTATCGGAGTAATTCCACTCGCAATTCATAATCGATTTGGGAGCTCCTCTGAATCGATTCACCTCCTTACCCGTAGGGTTGAGGTGGGCCATACTGGGAATTTTTAATCGATACGATACGTAGAAAATACAAGGGTCAGTATCATCGATATCGATACGGATACTTTTTTATATTTAAGCTTTAAGTGTATCGTGAAACTGTTGACCTTTTGTTGTTTTTCTGATTTTTACTTTATTATTACAATTGAGCAATAATAATGTTCTGTTAATAGTGGGGTATTTTCTAATCCACCTCTTATGATATTCTATCTTTCAATCCTTAAGTAATTTTGTTTGCTGTAATTCTATAAATTTCCTATTGTGAGATAAAGGATTATCTAATATCAGCTTATCTAAGATAACACTGTTTAATGGGATAAATTACTGGGTTCTTTCAAGGTCTTAATTACGCTTTCTGAGTGGGCTCCAGTAACATATGACATATAATATCTGTCATGGTTTTCAGATGACAAGGCCACATGCAGATACGAGCGGGAGGCAAAGCACAGTTTTAAGATGTTTATTTAGGAAACAGGCAGATATAACGGACGGGACTACGGACAACTCGGCAGGGTCAGAACATCACGGCTGGAGAGACTACAAAGAGAAGAAGAGTAAGTGACTCTGAAAGGTGAACCAGGAGAACTACTAGAAGCTGCGCTACTTACCATAAAGCTGGGCCGACCTAACCGGGGAGAAGTAGCGCCGAGGGAACTCTGTGATCCTACCCCTGTTGGTGTTCGGCGGCTAGTGGCTGAGGGTGGCTGATGTTACTGGTGAGGGATCCAGAGCGAGCCTCCTCGGAAGTGGGTGACAGATGGATTGACCAGAGTGAGGGGAGAACCAGCAGAATCCGGGTGGGGGAATCTCAGGCCCCGCTGGGTAACATCCAGGGAGTATGAGGGGTGAGGCAAAGCAAAATCTGAGCAAGAGGATTCTGTAGGTCTGGTTCTTCGGACAAGACGTCAAGACAGGTGAGTGCATCTAAGCACCAAAAACTGTGACAAGAACAGGGAGATCCAAAATTAGTCAAAGTTCAAAGACGAAAAAACTCACAAGCAGGTTTTCAGGAGTTGGGTCAGAGGCCATGTCGTACCACGACTGGTTAAGGCTCTGGCGTCTTCCATCTGTCAGCGCTCTGCTTAAGAAGCCAGAGGAAGCCGCCTGCAATGAGCTGCAGGTGTGGGCCACGCCCCATCAGCCAACTAGGCACACCTGAGGAGTAGAGTTAGAGCAGGACAACACAAAGAACCCGGACAAGTTGCTGTCCAAAACGGGCTTGATCTGGGAAACATGGAAGGTGGGGTGTACCCGGGAGAGAGGGGGCAAACGTAGACGGACGGTGGTTGGGTTAATAACTGTCACTATCTCATAGGGCCCAGTGAACCGGGGAGCAAGCTTCTTAGCGGATGGGTTGGTTAAGACGTCTCTGGAGGATAACCAAACCTTCTGACCAGGGCGATAATGGGGAGCAGGTCTGCGGTGCTGGTCGGCGAACCTCTTGCTCCGCTCTCCGGTGTGCGTGAGTGCTGTGACGGTGGTCCTCCAGATGTCCTGACAGCGAGCGATGTAATCGTTTACGGAGGTGAAGGGGATTCTGAGTTC
Source organism: Fundulus heteroclitus (assembly GCF_011125445.2). Taxonomy (NCBI): domain Eukaryota; kingdom Metazoa; phylum Chordata; class Actinopteri; order Cyprinodontiformes; family Fundulidae; genus Fundulus; species Fundulus heteroclitus. Next base: position 47,563,077 of record NC_046372.1, read on the forward strand.
ATCCGTGGGTAGGAGTGGAGGTTGATATCCTAAGGCTACTTCAAAAGGTGAACGTCCAGTGGCTGAAGTGATGTGTGAGTTAAGGGCATATTCTACCCAGGGCAAAAACTTATTCCAGTCAGAAGGTGAAGATGACGTGAGGCAGCGGAGGGTGGTCTCTAGTTGTTGGTTCATTCATTCAGTTTGGCCATTGGTTTGAGGATGATATCCGGAGGTGAGGGTGTAACGGGCACCCAGAGCAGAGCAAAAGTGCTGCCAGACCTGGGAGATGAACTGAGGGCCCCGGTCAGAGAGGATGTCAACAGGGATGCCGTGGAGTCTGAAAACGTGCTTTATGAGAAGCTGGGCCGTCTGAAGAGTGTTGGGTAATTTACGGATGGGGATGAGATGACAAGACCGTGAGAACCGGTCCACTACAGTCAAAATGGTGGACATACCTTGGGACAAAGGGAGGCCTGTGACGAAATCAATAGCTATGTGGGACCATGGACGTTTGGGGATGGGGAGAGGATTTAACAAACCAGAAGGTGGCTGAGTAGAGGGCTTATTCTGGGCACAGACGGGACAGGCTAGGACATATATTCTCACATCCTTGGTCCATGATGGCCACCAGAAACGCCGGGACACCTGTGACTGGGTTCTATAAATACCCGGATGGGCGGAGAACTTAGTATCGTGGCACCAGCGTAGAACCTCAGGGCGAACAGACTGGGGAACGTACTTAAGCCCCGCTGGACCTGTACCTGGGTCCGGGTCTAATAGTTGGGCCTGGTTGATCCTGTCCTCCAGGTCCCAATGCAGGGCTCCAACAGTACAGGTAGGGGGAAGAATAGGTTCCGGCTCCTTCTCCTGTTCAGAGGGGGCGAATTGGCGGGACAGCGCATCGGGCTTGACATTTCTTGAGCCAGGTCTGTAGGTGATGGTGAGGTTAAATCGTGAAAAAAACAAAGACCAGCGGGCTTGTCTGGAGTTGAGTCGACGGGCTGACTGCAGGTAGGAGAGGTTCTTATGATCTGTCCAGATTATGATGGGCTGCTCGGATCCCTCTAGCCAGTGCCGCCACTCTTCTAAGGCTAGTTTAATAGCTAATAGCTCACGATCACCCACATCATAGTTCTGCTCAGCAGGGGACAAACGACGGGAGAAGAACGCACACGGATGTAACTTATTGTCAACCTCTGACTGTTGGGACAAAACCGCACCCACACCGGTATTAGAAGCATCTATCTCTAGGACAAACTGTTTGGCTGGGTCGGGGTGAACGAGTATGGGTGTTTGGGAAAAACGGGACTTTAGTTTATTGAAGGCTTCCTCTGCCTCAGGACTCCATATGTATGGAACTTTGGTGGAGGTAAGGGCATGTAATGGGGAGGCTATCTAGCTATAATTCCTAACAAAGCGTCTATAAAAGTTTGTAAAACCCAAAAACCATTGAAGCTGTTTACGCGACTCAGGGACGGGCCACTCCGTTACCGCCCTTATCTTCTCTGGGTCTGACCTCATTTGTCCGCCTTCTAAAACTAACCCAAGAAAGGAGACAGAGGTCTGGTGAAAATCGCATTTCTCGGCCTTGACGAATAAGCGATTCTCTAATAGTCGCTGGAGAACAAGACGAACATGTTGTTTGTGTTGTTCTAAATCACGAGAATAAATAAGGATGTCGTCCAGATAGACGAAAACAAAAACGTTCAAAAAATCCAAAAGAACATCATTCACCAGTGCCTGAAACACTGCCGGGGCATTGCATAAACCGAAAGGCATAACTAGGTACTCAAAGTGACCTAGCGGGGTCTTAAAAGCCGTCTTCCACTCGTCCCCCTGTCTCACCCGAACCAGATGATAAGCGTTGCGCAGATCGAGTTTAGTAAAGATTGTGGCGTTCTGGACTGGTTCAAGAGCTGAAGACAACAACGGAAGCGGGTATTTATTCTTAACCGTTATTTGGTTGAGCCCTCGATAGTCGATACAGGGTCGAAGGGACCCGTCTTTCTTGCCGAAAAAAAAGAAACCGGCGCCTAAAGCCGGGCGTACACTGTACGAGTTTTTCAGTCGTGGTACTTATATACATCTCAAACTGTGCGACGGAACCGCGGGGTTTAAAAAGTTCACCGCTCACGATCTGTGCGGCGCGACGCTTGGACGAGACCGGACTGCTCACTGTACGTCGTGTCCCCTCTGGGACCGCTCACTGTGGTGGCAGAGGCAGGCGAGCGACGGTGGGTGACAGGGACCCAGAGCAGGGGTTCGAGCCCAGCTCTGGCGAGGCCCGCAGGAGGCACCGGGCGTCGGGGGAACGGAGGGGAGAGAGGAGGCACGAGACGCACCGGCGGCCGCGCGGCACAGCCCCCCCCCCCACGAGCGGAGGAGTGCCGAAAACAGGCGGCCAGCGCGGACCGCGCAGGAGTGCTGAAACAGGCAGCCAGCGCGTTGCGCGGACCGGACGGCTCGCCCTCCCCAACACCGGCCGGAGGTTGCTTCAGGGACGCCCGCTTTCCCTCCCTCCGCTGGCGGGGACGGAGAGGAGGGGAGGGCGCCCCCTCGTAGCTCTGCTTGAACAGAAGGATGCGCTCACAAAAACCTCACGACAGCCGACTGAATTTCAAACATGTTTGATTTTCACGATCGTCCGATTCCTGATCGGGAGGTAGTCGTGAGAAGCCAGTCCCCCCTCCTCCCCCCCTCTACGATCAAGCTGAAATTCTGCCCGATTCAAAAAATGCTCGCACGACTGAAGAATCGGCCCGAAAAGGGGGAAAACGTGTACAGTGTACGCCTGGCTCAATGGGGAGGATGAAGAGCGGATCAACCCCGTAGCTAGAGATTCTCCTATATACTTCTCGAGCGCTTGACGTTCTGACCTCGAAATGTTGAAAAGCCGACTGACCGGTAATGGAGCCCCGGGCAACAAATCAATGGCGCAATCATAAGGGCGCTGTGGAGGGAGTGAACAAGCCTGAGTCTTGCTAAATACCAATCGTAGGTCGTGGTATTCCTCCGGAACGCGAGAGAGGTCAATAACGTCCTCCGACTCAGACAAGGTGGTCGGAGGAACAGAAACGGGGCGAGCGGACTGTAAACACCGGGAATGACAAGTTGGGGACCATGACTCAAGTCGGGACTCGACCCAATTTAACTGCGGGTTGTGGACGGTTAACCAAGCTAATCCTAAAACCACGGGTGAACGCTTTACTGGAAAAACAAAAAATGAGAGTTGTTCCCGGTGGTTACCAGAGACTATTACCACTAGGGGTCGAGTCCGATGGGTGATCAAGGTTAACCTCTGTCCATCTAAGGACGAGACCTGTAGAGGTTCGGGTAAAGGTTCGATGGGCACACGGAGTTGATCAACTATGGCTTGGTCAATAAGATTAAAATCAGAACCAGAGTCTACTAGAGCCGAAACATCAAAGCTGTCCTGGTCAAAAATTAAAGTGACTGGCAAACAAAAGCAAGAGAGAAAGACGGCGCCTTAGCGGTTACCTGGGGAACTGTTCTGTTACTGTCCGCCGTTCTCCCCATTACGAACGGCGGACTCGGTCTTTTGGCTGAACAGGACAGTCTCTTAAAAAGTGACCCTCGCCACCACAATACAGGCATAAATTGCCCGAGTAGCGCTGCTGACGATCCTCATTAGTTAAGTGAACCTGCCCCAACTGCATAGGTTCTGGGGGTGGAGTAACTGCTGGCCGGGATGCCCTTTTGGTAAACGTTGATACAGGGGGAGACCGCAAGATACGGTCCGGTCGAGCCCGGTTCCGACTGCGTAACCGGGAATCCAACCGAATGGCTAATGCAACAAAATCCTCAAACTCCTCAGGTTCCTCAACTCAGGCTAACTCATCCTTTAAAACATCATCTAGAGCCTGAAAAAATACTGCCTTTAACGGCTTAGGTTGCCTACCTGCTGCAGCAGCAAACGTGCGAAACTCCACAGAGAAGTCAGATACGCGTCGGCCGCGCTGTTTCAAAGAAAGGAGATTAAGAGACTGTTGAGCCGAATCTAACTCAGCTGAAAAAAAAACGTCTTGAACTCGGTAATGAATTCCTGAAAGGAACACCCGAATGACTGGCAATCAGGGAAACGAGCCTCAGCCCATCTGAGAGCTCTACCCGTTAAAAGTCGTAAAACATACGATATCTTAACTTGATCTGAGGCAAATGTCTGAGAGGAATGGTTAAACACGAGTTTGCACTGAAATAAGAACCCGCCGCAATCCCTGCTGTCACCAGAGAACTTCTCCGGACAAGGTGACGCGCTCTCAGGAGGTGGAGTCTGATCATGACTCTCAGCACTCTGAGCGGCGGGAGGCGGGGTATTAGGGTCTTGAGTGACAGGCGGAGTCATCGCGGAAGTGACTGCGTCCATCAGCTGGCTAAACTGAGCGGCTAATCTCTGAAGCTGTTCCTGTGTCGAATTTACAGCAACCCCAAGCCACTGCATCTGTTCATGCTGTGCGGCAAGCTGCCGCCCGAACGTATCCGCTGGACTTTGTGGGCCAGAGCCTTCTTCTGTCATGGTTTTCAGATGACGAGCCCACATGCAGATACGATCGGGAGGCAAAGCACAGTTTTAAGATGTTTATTTAGGAAACAGGCAGATATAACGGACGGGACTACGAACAACTCGGCAGGGTCAGAACGTCACGGCTGGAGAGACTGCAAAGAGAAGAAGAGTAAGTGACTCTGAAAGGTGAACTAGGAGAACTACTAGAAGCTGCGCTGCTTACCATAAAGCTGGGCGGACCTAACTGGGGAGAAGTAGCGCCGAGGGAACTCTGTGATCCTACCCCTGTTGGTGTTCGGCGGCTAGTGGCTGAGGGTGTCTGATGTTACTGGTGAGGGATCCAGACCGAGCCTCCTCGGAAGTGGGTGACAGATGGATTGACCAGAGTGAGGGGAGCAGGACAACACAGAGAACCCTGACAATATCTACTTTGAAAGTTAATATGAACTGCTGCTGAAGATGACCACTCTTCTCTACCTGGATATTCTCTGGAGGTCTGAAACACCTCTGTCAATGACATCTGTCTGTCGGTCGAGGGTCTGTCAGGGCCAGGCTGTGAGCAAAGTTTCGTCTCCTCTCTCCGTTTCTGCAGCTTGACATTTTCTTGTGCATGGTTTTCCATGTGCTTATATAAATTTGTTGTTTTTCCACTGTGTCTAACTGCCTTTTTAAAAACCTTAAAGTGATGACAGACGCAGCATCCTGTGATGCTGCGTCTGTCCTCTACTGAGGATGCCCAATCAGAGTCACTGTAGGCTATAAGGTTCAAGTCTTCATTGTTTTTCTTGAAACTTAGTTCAGAGTCACAAGTACGTTTCAGATACCTCAAAACATGTTCAGCATTTACTAAATCCTCTGTCACAGGCTTAGCCAATGTCTGGGAAGGTTTGCTCACTATCCAACTGATGTCTGGTCTTGTGCAGGTCATGGCATAAATCAGACTGCCTACTATTTCGCGATATTTTGTGGGATGAATTTCTTTTGCTTCATCATACTCACAATTTTCTTTGTGATCAGGTCTTGGTTCACATGGGGTGGATCTTGGTTTGCAATCTGACATTCCATATTTTTCCAGCATTTTTAGGATGTACTTCTTTTGACTTATTTTTATTTCATCTTTTTTTTTGTTCGAAATGTATGCCTAAAAAATGCGATATTTTGCCTAAGTCCTTCATGTTAAACTTTGATTTCATTGTTTCTTTGAAACTGTCCAAAACCTCAATGCTGCTAGCAGCAATGATCAAGTCATCCACCCAGATGAGCACGATAATCATGTCACTTTTTGTATGTTTTCTGTACACGCAATGATCAGCTGGATTCCTTTCAAAGTTGTTTTGTTCAAGATGATCATTCAGGAGTTTGTACTAATTTCTCCCTGATTGTTTTAATCCATATAGGGATTTCTTTAATTTATACACACACTTCTGTCCTGTTTCTGTTTGTTGTTCAAACCCTTCAGGCTGTTCCAAGTAAATTTCTTCCTCAATTGGAGCATGTAAATATGCTGTTTTGACATTCTTCTGATGTACTTTAAGGTTGTTCTGAACTGCTATCTGCATTAACGCTTGCAATGATGTTATGTTTGCTCAGGGGTCAGCAACCCAAAATGTTTGAAGAGCCATATTGGACCAAAAAAACAAAAAACAGATCTGTCTGGAGCCGCAAAAATTTAAGTCTGATATAAGCCTTATAATAAAGGCAACATGGGCTATGTCTATATTGGGTATGTGTGGTGGATGATCCTCCCACCACCACATCGTGTTAGTATTCTTTCTTTCTTTATATTATATTACAGTTTGAGTTATTTCATTTAGACAGGTATTTTCTAATGGGTGCACACTTTGGTTAATGACTGTCTCAATGGTTTATTTACACTTGTTTTTTGTTTGAGGTGCTGCTGATACAAACCAGCTGGAGGAGGAAACCTGGAGCATACCATTTGTTTGTTTGAAAGACTGACAGGGGAGACTTGTTTCAAGTTGTTAGTTAGTTCATTTTGTCACTTAAATATTCATCTATTATTGTTTCTGCTAAGTAAGAGTTAGTTTTGCTTTATTTGTTTCATAGAATGTTTTAGTTAATTTTGTATTTACTTGTTCTTTTGTTATGTTGTGCCTCCCTCATGTGGTAGACTTGGGTTACTCCATCCCTATTTAAGCAGCCTTTTGTTCTTTGTTGTAAGGTCAGTTTTGTTTGTGTTGAGTTAGAGTTCAGTTGACCTCAGTTAACTTGGGCCCAAATTTGTTATTTATCCTTTGATTTACTCTTACGTTAAGTCTTTATTTTGTTTACTATTTTTGGAAGAATTAAATTGAATTCTTTCCTACTTTGAAATTTTTTTTGTCCTTGTTTGAGTCTGATCCCTCACAGTATATTAGCCTCCTATCAAATGGCTAAGTAGGCTACAAATACACAATGAGCATTCATGTTTAATTTTTATTTTCCCTGCAGCACATCCTGGAGAGAATAAAGCACCACTTGACTATACTGCTCTATGATGAGGCTTAAATTTAACTTCCATAACAATATTAACATATTATATTTAATTGCGTTGATGAATAATGAAGGAATTAGTTTTTTATGTATTTTTTATTTTTGAGGATTCAAAAAAACAACAGTGAAACATGTACAATAGGCCTCCTACAACTTCAGACCTCCCCATGGAAATAAAGTGCTGTTATCTTTATTGCTCACTAACACAACAACCCCCCCCCCATTTATTTAGGCAACAGAGTGCAATAAAACAGCAGCCCTTTAAAAAGGTAATGTATATAGAATAAAACAATACAGTTTTAGCTTAATTTCTGTGCATTATCCTCTTCTCGTTGGTTTTGTGCAAATTAGGCCGTGGGTCTAAATCTGTAGGATGACTTTCGTATGAATTGTCAGGGGGCAACTTTTTTCCACTTGGATCAGTTGCTACACATAGCAGTGATCTCAAAACACCAATGTTCTCACGTCTTCACTTGCAAATTAGTAAGTTATAGCCTATATAAAATATAAACTGTTGCGCTCCGGTCCAAGAGGTCACATGATTCGAGTTTTGCTGCATTGTCAGCCGTGCAAGTTCAACAGTTCCAGACGAAATAGCCCATCCATCCATCCATTTTCAAACACATCTGTCCCTTGTGGGGTCCTGAGGGGTGCCGTTGCCTATCTCCAGCTGTCAATGGGTGAGAGGCGGGGTACAACCTGGACAGGTCGCCAGCAATGTTCCCCCTAATTTTTAATGTGTCTGAGCAAACACACAAACTCCCTTAGCGTTCACTGGACCTCTGTGAGTAACATCACACGAGCACACTGAGGGTACATTACAGCTGTCCAAAACCTGAGGTTATATCAAGCTACATGGTTTAATAAAAGAATCAAGTTATAGCAATAATTTCTTTTAGGTTATTTAGTTTAGATAAAACTGATCTAGGAAAGTTGTTCCATAGTCAGAGACTCACAAGATTAATAACAGAACTTTACAGGATTAAAGCAATAATTTATTCTGTGTCAAATTTTGGCACTTCTATTTCTACTTTTCTATGCATATATTTTAGTTTTCATTCACCAAAGCCCCCCCCCCCCCCCCAACACTGTTAGGTCTGCTGCACATTTCTTCACTTAAATATGGAAATATACATAAAGCCTATATGATTAATATAAAGTGGGGTTGGAACAAATTAAACGCTTACAAGACAATGTCAACTCATTTTTAGAAGGATGTGTGACCGACGCTTGCAAAAAGATGAACATCTCATTTATTCAATAACTCACACCATCCCAATATTAATTGCATATGTTTAATATAGCCAGTTAATTATTTAGTTAAGTATATTTAAACATAGGAAACTTAGAACTTAACCATACCTTTTTTTTTTCAGTGTCCTGTCTAGCAATGTGGCAGTAGGAATTGATGTCTCAATGCCAGATAGAGCTCGACAGATTTTGCTTTTACAAGTGGAGCGAACAGCTTTCGCCATAGTGCTCTACTTGATTTATGCTTGTAAATAGCTTTATTGTGATTCCTGCAGGGAGAATTTCAAATTATATGGACATTACAATGGGAGAGTAAAGGAAGAACAAGAAGTGAGAGAGAAGAAACAAAAAGAGTAGAGGTGAAAGAAAGAAGAGATAAAAGGGAGAGAATGATAAAACCTTCTCCTTCTGCTCCATCACCTGGAAAGAGAGATGCAAAAAGAACAGCACAACCAACAGACATAAAGCAACAGATACAATCGAATAACACCTAGATGCCATTGCTAAATCATATATATTATTATGTAAGCTGACATGTGTAATGTGATACCTGAAAAAAAGAAAGTGAAAGAACATAAATAAATAAATAAATTATAAGCTTACTGTATATAAGTGAACATTTAATACCTGGGACCCAGCACCTGTGGGAGTTTGTGAGAGTGCACTAGTTTAGGTGAAAATTATCCAGAAGGAAATAGCTCGATAGTGGTTGTGAAGAACCAAAGGCCCGCCTTCCCCGAGCACAGAGGCAGGAGTCAGGGGACCCATAATCCCGGACTCCCAAAGGGGTCCCTAAAGCAGGGCGCCCAGGAGGGGCCGACACAGGATATCTGCAACCCCCCCCCCAAGGAAAGAGTAGAGACGACCCCGAGGAAATCCTCCAGCCACCGCAATGCCGACACCCCCAAGAGCCGCGGGGACGAGCCTGTGGTATCTCCGCCGGCAGCCAGCCCCGCTGAAGTGGTCCCAGCCAAGGGCCCTGGGGGCCAGAGGCCCCACGGGTGCCCCACCCCCATGACGGGGGCCCCGGCCGCCCCACGATGGGGGCCCCGGCCGCCCCCCGGGGGGCCAGGCCCCGCGAAGAAGCCGCCGGGAGTGGGCCGGCGCATGCCCGGCAACCCGCCCCAAACCTGAAGCCCACCAATGCGCCAGAGGGCCAAGGTGCCTGCCAGCGCAGCGGAGGAAGGCGGGACGTGGGGGGATGGGCTCCGCACCTAGCGGAGACTTGAGATGTTCTTGGGAGAGGGAGCGGACCACACCCATACCTGGGGAAGAAAAAAAAAAAAAAAAAAAAAGGAAAACTCATTCACACCATCCCTCCCTTGTGCCCCACTCACCACACACAGATTAAAAAAAAAAGACGCTGTACACACATTCCCACATAACACTACAATACATCTCTAAATGGATAAAAAAAAAAGTCTTCTAGATGAGCCTTGGTTAGATATAGAACAGGAAATGTGCAATAATATGATTTCAGATTTGCCGTTTATTAGCTCAAATATAAAACGGCATACATGCTTCAAAAATATCAACATTAGTTTTACTCTGACAGCATGGTGGGAGTTCCTTAAAATGACAAAGTCATCCCTTATCCCATGCAGTCATACACCTATCTGGAATAACCCTGATATCCTACAAAATAATAAAATGATAAGCTTTACATACTGGAAGAATAAAGGTATTAAATATCTGGAACATCTACTTGACGGAACCGAGTTCATCAATTTTGCTAAACTAAATATGCAATATGGCATTAGTAAAAATAAATTCTTGGAATATGAACAACTTAAATCTATAATTAGAAATAAATATAAGCATATTAATGGTGGTTTACAAATCCCAACTAATATATTAGAGTTCCTAGATATAACCCCCCCCCCCCAAACTACTGTCTAAATCATACAGGACACTGACTAAAATAGATGATTCGATATCTCTTCCTATTATGAAATGGGAAAAGGATTTATCAGGCACCTTTGAACAAAATTTCTGGGCTCAGATATGTCTAAGAACTTTCAAATTGACTAGAAACACCAACATACAACTAATACAATACAAAATCCTTCACAGAGTACACTACACAGGACAAAGATTATTCAAGATGGGTTTGGCACAATCTAATATCTGTCCACACTGCATAGGCAATCATCCTAATTATTATTTTCATGTATTATGGTTATGCACACCAGTCCAGAGGTTCTGGACACAGATATGTAAGGATTTATCAAAGTGCTTGAGCTGTAAAATTACACCTTCCCCATCAGTTTGCTTGTTCGGTAATTTTGAGGAAAGTCCTCTGAAAAAATAAATAGTTTACATGGTTTTCACTGCATTATGTATCGCAAAAAAAAAAAAATGATCCTCATGAATTGGAAAAGTAAAGAAAATCTCAGTATCAATCAGTATATAGATCTTTTGTTGGATCATATTAATCTAGAGACAGCATCTGCTTCCACATCTGATTGGTCTCTTTGGGCTCCTCTGATCAACACCATCACTTAGTGGAATAGGGGGCGATGGGTTGCTTCCTGCAGGGCGCAGTGGCTGGATGGAGGGGTTCCTGGGGCTCTGGGGGCACTTGGAGTAGGGCGCCTGGTGGATCTGACACTAGGGTCTGTTGCCCCCATCTGGGAAGGGCTTGGGAGGCCTACGGGCGGCCTACAGCAGCCGCTTGCGGCGCTCTTGGGGAGCTGCGTGGTGACGGACGTGGGTTACTGACCTGGTAGCTGTGCTGCCGCTGGGTGGGGCCGGGGTGGGTCTGGGGTTCTGGGGTCCCTGGGGCGCGCCGCCCTCGGGCGGGGGCCCCGGGGGTTCCGGTTCTGGGGGGTGTGCCGCTTTTGGTGTGGGCCGGTGCGCCCCCGGGTGTCTGCCCCTGCACGGGGCCTCTGGTGCGCTGGGGGGCCTCGGGGCCTGTTGAGCTGGTAGGGGGGGCATGGTCATTAACATCTCAGGGCAGATGCTCTTCTCCTTCATTGGATAGGCACTCTGCTAGTGGGGGGAGGGGGAGTAGGGACTTACCCAGCCTGGATGTCTACAGTGAAATGTATGGTGAGTTGTTTGAACGTTAGTGTTGGGGAGGGATTAAATCTACGGGTGTGGGGGGGGGGGGGGGTTTGACGTTCTGGCGGGCTTGTGTCCGACCGCCTGTCCCGGTCCGTGTCGTCTCCCGGTGCGAGTTTCGCTTGGGGGGTGGGGTTTGGGATGGCTCGTGTGGGCTGGCTGGCCGGGGTCCCCCCCCTCTTATTTATTTATTTATTTACTCCATTTTTTTTTTGGGGGGGGGGGGTAAAGCCAGTAGGCTTGGTGGGTGGGCTGGGGGGGTTGAGGTGTTGGTCCTGGTGGGTGGTCGGCTGGCGGGCCCTGCGGCCTCTCCCTGGCCCCCGGGCTACGATGGTGCCGCTGGCGAGGCCCCCTTCTCTGGGTGGGGCTTTTGGGGAGCGGGGGTGCCTATTGGAGTCAGTAGGGGAGCTGGCTCCCTGGGATGGCTTCCCAGTCCTTTGCTCCCCATCCCCAGACTCCTCCCTCTGCCTGCTTCATCACGCCGCCACACATGTAAGTCCTGGGGGAGAGGGCGTTACTGGAGGTTGCCACTTTCTGGTGACGCCCCTCTCCCCAATTTTATCATGCATCTTAGACACTTTCACTCCAAACATTTTCACAACGCACACTCATGTAGGCCATGGTATGGGGGGGGAAGACTTATGTTGTGTGAGCCTCACCTCGGACGGCTCCCTTCACCTCCTCTCGCACTTAGACATTGAGGGTTCTGGGCAGTCCCCCCACTCCCAGTTTTTAAATGCACTTGAGAACAACATGCAACAACACAACATCTGAGCGGGCGTAGGGAGGATCGGGGTCTTCTGCACACCCCCATTCTCCGATGGCGGCAAGGAGTCTGGGGCATGGTGGAGATGCGGGCCACTGTGTCCGGGGTCTTGGCGGGGGGCTGCAATGGGTAGTCAGCGGCTTGCCAGGTCTGGGGCTGATGCCTCCGCTCCCCCCAGGAGGGGCGGGGGCAGGGGTGGCTAGGGTAAGGTGGGGGAGGGAGGGGGTTTATTAGGTATTTAGGGGGTGAGGGGGGCTCTGGCTGGGTGGCTCGTACGGGTTGTGTTGGCCCACCCTCTTCGGGGGGCCCGGTCCGGGGGGCGTCTGGTCCTGGGGGCGGGGGCGGGGGGCGGGCACAAGCAGTCAGTGTTGGATGCGAGTGTTATGTGGGAATGTGTGTAGAACTTAACCATAACTGATTAAACTTCATCAAGATTGGCTGCCAAGTCCTTTCAATGCTTTTTGTAATCAATGCGCCCTCCCCACTTCCCTTTTGTGTTGAATTAGTGAAGTGGGAGAAAACAGCTTTAATTCTCCATCAAATAACTCTCATATCAAGCCAACTCGCTTTTTCAGCACCAACAGCATTATTTCCTGTGGTTAAATATTCTCCATATGCTTTCATTAAAATTTTCTAATTCCACTCATGCGCACTTTGAGGCTTAATCCTTGTCGTTGTCATGGTGAAGGACATTATCTGCGTTCCATTGATCAGGGCTTCCTTCATTCTCGTGCTCGCGTTGAAGTCATGGTTGGTTGAACACTGAGTTTAGTTACCTGACTTATATCATCTGTTCTGAAACCAAAAACCCGAGTATGACAGAGGGAGGAAGAACAACTCAGAGCAGCAGCTTTCTACTCGGGGTAGATTGGTATTTTTTTCTTTAACGGAGTCCAGAACAAAGACGCACAGCGCAACCTGCCCAACTATTAAGGCATCTGCTCCACCCATCAATCAGCGGTGCGCTCCGATCAGCACCTGCGCTCACAGAGCGGGCCGTGGAACACCGTCTAACCAGAGTTGCAGAATAGTTAAACTTGGTTTATTATTATTTTGTTTACAGTTCAGCTAGGATTTTATTTTCTGTGTAGCATAGATTTGCTGTGCGCGCTGAAGCCAGATGCTGTGCGCGATGGCGCAGGCGCGCAGCTTAGAGAGTCGACAGTCCATTGCACGGCAGAAATAGCCGTCTTTTGCCCAATTTACTATATCGCCAATGAAAGCAAATGGTACGGTCCAAGAACTCTGTTCTCCTCAGCTATCTTTCTCTTTTTCCCTTTGGGATCCATTGCTCATCAAACACCTACCAGTATTTTTACAACTGCGACCCGCCTTGCGCTACGCCGGGCTGCAAGAAACGTGTGCCGCAGCTTATGACGCAAATCTCCGTTGACAGATATTTGAAATATAACATGTATTCTCCACATCTTACATAATTGGAAAACATTGAGTATGTCTGTCTTGGGGTTTCCCTGCTACAGAAATCACACTAAAATGGAAAATATATTTTCCCTCTCATTTTTTCCAGTTTCATAAATTTTTAAAAAAGCTCCAGGGAGCCACAAGGGGGGCGCTAAAGAGCCACATGCGGCTCTAGAGCCGCGGGTTGCCGACCCCCGTGTTAGCTTTTGGAGCAAAGGTTTCATTGTAGTCGATACCTTCTGTTTGGCTGTAGACTTTTGCTACATGCCTAGCTTTGAAAATCTCTTTTCCGTCATTTTCTTTGAGTGTATATACCCACTTCCCTCCAACTGTGTTCCTACCCTCTGGTAGAACGCTCAGTTCGAATGTTGCATTTTCTTTAAGTGAATCAATTTCGTCTCTCATTGCCTGTCTCCACTTGTCTGCCTGTGGTGACTTCTGAGCCTCACTGAATGTTTCAGGGATACCAAACACAGCCCTGTAACAATGATCAACGGTTATTTGTGCCACATCTTTTGTTTTAGGATCTAATTGGTAATCTTCAAGGTATTTTGTGGGTGTTTTCTCTCTCTTTGGATAACGATCGCTTCGTTTTGTTTGAGTTTGGTCACCATCGATTTCATTCCCAGTGAGATGATCTGAAAACTCCCCATTTTCCTGAAGAGTAACTTCCTCTGTGTCACTTAAGGTGACATCTTGGGTAACATCCTGAGTTAAGGGTGTTACATCATTTCTGTCTGCCGTCATCGGGTATCTGTGATCCTGGATCTCAAGATCCCAGACATCTGTCTGTCTGTTGGTCAACACCATTTTCTTTGATGAACTTTACTAGTTTATGTATGGAAACATTTCTCTTCTGTGGGTGGTACACCAAATAAGCTGGGCTGTTCTTGCTGTACCCTAAAAACAGTCCCTTTTGGCCTCTAGAGTCTAATTTCTTGTGGTTGTCGTTGTATGAGTAACACTCTGACCCGAATACCCACATGTTTGAAAGGTCAGGAAATATGGGGTGTTTTTGGTTCTGTCACTATAACATCTGTTACGAATGTGGGCGGCGCACTGAATAGCATATGGCCACAGTTCTTTGGGTAAGCCCTTTTCTGATAACATACACCTTCCCATTTCAAAGAGTGTTCCCAACTGTCTCTCTGCTTTTCCATTTTGGTGTGGGGAGCACGGTGACAATGTTTCATGTCTAATGCCTCTGTCTCTGAGTAGTGTTTGAAAACCATTACATGTGTAATCGGTACCATTGTCTGACCTAAAACACTTAACGTTGCCATGGGGTGCACAGTCTGCCAGAAACTGTTTTGTTGCTTTGGTCACCTCATTTTGTGTTTCAGAAAATAGACCATGATGGCTCCTGAGAAGTCATTGGTAAAGGAAATAGCATACCTGTGTCCTTCTAAGCCTGTAGGGTCAATAGGTCCTGATAGGTCAGTATAAACCAACTCTAGTGGCTTGCTTGTTTTAACATCTGATTCTTTGTTTCTGCTGTTAATAAATTTCCCTTCTATACAGATGTTGCACTCAATTTTGCTTTTGTCAGTGACTTTCATTCCATCCACCACATTTTGTAATTTCATAACATCAGCTGTGTTACAATGTCCTAATATTTCATGCCATGTTTTCAGGTCACGAGCTAGCTTCACCTTATCTCTGTTCATGGTGTCATTTAAGTTTTCCTCAATACATCCTTCATTATCGCTTTTCATCCTCAGATAATACAGTTTCTCATGTGCCTCAATAGGGAACACAGTACCATCTTTACTCAGTAGTTCATTCTTCCCATGTTACACTGGCTCCATTTGCTGTAGCTGATATCACAGAAAATATGCTCTGTGGGTAGGATGGGATGAGTAAAGCATTTTTCAGAATGACTTTAACATACCTTCCCTTTGAATTCAGCAGTTCGATCTGTGCATCACCACGCTTCAGTGCAACGCTGTTCATTTTCTTTCTATCTGCCAGTTCCATGTAGTGTCTACTTGGGTCAAAAGTCTTGTCAATTCTTGTGAACAGCTCTTCATCAGTGATGATGTGTGATGTGGCTCCACAGTCCACCATTATTCCATTCATCTTAATGTTGTCTGGCAGAAGGCTTCGGCTGACTTTGAATACCATGGTCTGGTCCTCCTTATGGTTGTCCTGCATGTCTGAAGTCTGCTTGGCATCATCTTTCCGTTTCGATCTTCTTCTGCATGTCTCGTCACTATGGGTTGTACTTCTGTGGTAGCTGCACCATTTTGGCGCGGTCTTTTGGCGGCAGTCCCTCACCAGGTGCCCGCGCTGTCCACAGTTGTAGCAGTTTACTGTTGTCATGTCCACTTTCATTACATTATCTGACTTCGGTTTGCTTTCAAACTTTTCTGTCTCTTCATAGCTTCGAAGTCTGCTCTTAAACTGGGTAAATGTCAAGTCTGCACTGCTCTGTGTTGTGTGGATAGCAAAAGGCTTGAATGTTTCTGGGAGTCCTTTCAGAATCATTGCTATTATTAGTCCATCACTAATAACCTCTTTTGCATTTCTCAGAAACGTTACTGCTTTTTCAGCACGTAAAACATAGTCTGTCACTGTTTCGCCAGGTTCTTTTGATAGGGACGTGAGCTCTATGTAAAGGGCGATTATAGCTCTCGTCACGACAGACACGGATCGGTTTCTCTTTAACTGGCATTTATTTCGTCCTTTCTCTCATGTTGTTTAACATGACACTCCATTTGCACGCTTAATGGCGTTTATACTTTCATGCCGTGAGAACTGTACAGACACAAATATATAAATCAGCTCAAACAAACAGTGTCCAAGTACAAATAAGAGCAGAATGCTGCGCTGCACAAGTATAAACAAATGCATCACTAAAACAAATAATAATACCTCATTAGCCGCTTGTCATGAAGAGAGGTTCCTGACACGCTTGGATCAGGCTTTGCAATCTAGTTTTAGAGTGTAGCATCGATTAATTTACCCTAGTGGTACACAAGTACAAACATTGGTTCCTAGCTGAAACATAACAGCGCTGATAAAACAAACTTATAAAAACATTATGAAATTAACCCGTGTTTAATCTTATAACACACACATGAGTTTACTCATTTAAAGTTTTTACCTAAACTATTTAACATAAATTATGAATGATTAATTTTAACATGAATTCAACAGCACTTACAGCGATGATCCTGGGCTTACCCTGTCTGGTGTAATGGCCGCGTAGTATCTGCAGTGCTTTCTTCCCATCGTCGGCGGCATCTCTCATCACCAACGACAGGCTCTTGTCGTCGAGGACCTGGATTAGTTCCGCGTAACATTCAGTGTTTTTCTCTGCGGCTGGGTCCGCGGTAGATAGGATGGTGTCTTTTAAGCCGAGCGTTCTTAAGTAAGCGAGGAACTTTACTTCCCAAAGTTCGTAGTTGTTTTCGTCTCCACTGAAAACTAGTCTGTCCCATCGTCCTCCCGTGCGTTGCCTGGGCCCATAACCTGTTGCGTTTTCTTGTTCACTACTCATGTTCACAATGAACGACACTTCTTTTCGTCAGACAGTTGCGTTCAATTTATTTGCCAACGTTCAGAGAGTAAGAACAACTTCTTCAGATCACCCCCTGTGCAGCCCACACACAAGAACTTGCACTCATTGCCCCCAGTGGACAAAAGCAGTACATGTACATGAACAGAAAAATTACAGGCTACAGAACTTGTAGTTACACCTTTTAATGTACATTAGAAAGCATGAATAAATAACAGAAGATAACCCAAGATTATTTTAAGTTGAGAACACATTCCAACAAAATCCAGTGTTTCCTTAAGATGGAACCAAGGGGAAGCATGTACAAAGAGGGGCCTGACACTGACCCCTTTGAGACCACACAGTGTAGAGGAGCAGCAAAGGACACAAAGCCAACCAGTTTAACTAAAAAAGTTCCCACTGTAAAATAGGCCCTGAACCACTGCAATGTAGTAGCCCTGACACCCACACACTGCTCCAAACGAGAAATTTTAATTTTATGGTTAACTGTGTCAAAGGCAGCAGTTAAATCCAGAAGCACAATAATAACACACTCCTCGGAGTAAGTTTCTAAATGGACATTTGTTAAAAACTCTTAAAAGGGTAGTTTTAGTGCTGTGTAAAGCTTTAAAACCAGATTGACAAACCTCTAAAATACTGTTTTCCTCTAAAAAAGCCATTAGTTGCTTGTAAACCACCTTTTCAAGAATATTTGCGATAAAAGGCAGTTTGGATATAGGCCTGTCATATTGGGATCAAGAACAGGTTTCTTAAGAATAGGATGAATTACTGTCTGTCTGTTTAAGATTATTAGGTACAACACCAGAGGACAGGCTACCATTTATAATTGAATGTATTTCTAATTTATTCCAGCCTTCTCATTCTCTGCATTCACCACACTGTGGACATGTACATTTGTATGAGTATGAGCACCTTTAAATCACTTTCACCTCCGAAATGTGTAAATTAATAACAGCAATGAAAATAATATTTACACCTGCATCCTTTGCGCTCTGCTCATTGCCCTACTGCGTTATTATCTTGTTGTGCCATAAAAGCTATGATGAAAACGAAGTCAGATAGAATTCTGAAGATGTATCAAAATGGGGTTGTGAGCAAAAAGCAATTTAACACATTCAGGCTGAGACAGCCCCTCACAGTAGGAAAGCTGCTATGGGAGCAGACTACACCTCACAGCTCCCTTCACTCACTCTTCTTCCTGAAGCCTCCAAGGAGAGGGGCCTGGGACCAGACCAGCTACCATGCGGGCCTCACGGAGCTCGAATGCTCACAAGCTGCACAGAATAGGCCTTCAATGAAACTCATCTCCCCCTCGCTTCAATGGAGTTTCTCGTTCTCTGGGGAGCAACCAGCCGCGAAGTAAAGAATGCTGAAACAGCTTTGTTTATTTTTGTCAGCTGTTGTAGGAAAGCAGATGCGAGACAGCAGATCGGTCGCCTTCTCTCACCAGACAAGCTGAGAGCTCATAGACTGTATGCAGGATGTCAGGCCGGCCTACCCTCGACCACGTGTCGGCTAGCCACAGAGCCATTAGCCCACTGCTAAAAGAACCAACATCTTCCCTTTCCTTTCCTCTCTTTCTGGGGTGGCCAAAGTGAACTTAACTCAGACCGGGGCACCAACAGGTTTGGAAAAGGATGAGCAAGGAGAGTTAAATGGTTTCTTTGGAAAGATGTGTGTAATGCGTCCACATGGGACTGAGTGACATAGCCCCGTTAGCATGTTGATACCATGCCACTGCCGATGTGATTCGAGCGTGTTTTTATGGTTATAACAAACATTATCTCCACAAGAATTTCAAACACTGATGGAATATTGATGTTTGTGTTATCCGTTCCAATCATTATCGCTAAAATAAAACCGAAGCTTTTAAAGTTAGCGGCAAAAGTCCACTAGCCTAAATGCTATTTAGCTCCCGGATAGGCACTAAAAAGGCTCGTTTCAAGCATAAGGCTTGTTTATTTTGCTCCACCATCGTTCGATAGTGCTATGAACGTTATTACTGCATTTATATGGATTATTAATGTCGATTTACACTCGTTTTGTTTAACTTTAGGATTAGCCGATTTTAGCTACTGATCGATACAGCGACCCGTAGCCTCCCAGAGATATAATCGCATTAATAAAATGAAGCATCCCTAAAGTTAATGATTTTTACTGAGAAAATCTTTCTTTAAAATGTTATCTTGTCAAATAATTTTGACTGTTTTAATTCAGGATTTGTTTTGTGAATGAGTTGAAATACATGCCAAATGTTGATCTAAATTAGTTAAGCTAATTTAACTCCATTCCATGTTCTTTAACTCAGATCTGCAGTGAACCAGGATTCGCTGAATTATTCTGATGATGATCAACCACTTTGTTTTGTCGTTTGTGTCTTTTTGCATGTACATAGTTCCTTAGCTTAGCTTCCTTTTTTTTCTCCATTTTGCTCAATAGTTAAGTTTCACTAGCCTAATAGAGAGGATTTGTTGATTGAAATATAGTGTTAATTCAGATAAACAGCATTATATAGTGATGTTCTCTGGGTGTTAATTTTATTTCTGTTAATAAATTCTTGAACTTAAATAGAAGTTGTTACACCTTATTGTATGTGTGTGGAGAGTTTGCTGTTAAAAGTTCGCCAGTGCTCGAATCATCCCTTTCAACTATTGTCTTGATATCAGCTCTCAGGCTGACATCCACTGGACAATACCTAACAGAGAGTTATTTATTAAACATTAAATAACTTTAAAACAGTGTATAATTGTCTATATAAGTCTCAATTTGTGCACTTGTTTATAGTGTGTTCATATGTGTTTTGTGTATGAATGGGTGAATGACTGACTGTAGTGTAAAGAGCTTTGGGGCCGTCGGACTAGTTAAAGCACTATACAAGCACTAGTCATTTACCATTCTATACTTCAGGCTGTGTTTGTGTTTAATAACGCATCATTATTGAACTGGATATAGGGTAGAGTGCCTTCTCTGGGTCGGGGGGAATTTCTTGCCCCGAGGAGTTTAAGTATTTCGGAGTCTTGTTGACAAACGAGGGAAAAGTGGAACGGGAGATCCATAAGCAGATTGGTGTTGTGTCTGCAGTGAAGCAGGTGCTGTACTGATCTGTTGTGGCGAAGAGAGAGTCAAAAGGCGAAGCTCTCAATTTACTGGTCGATCTACGATCCCACCCTCATCTGTGGTCATGAAATTTGGGTCATGACCGAAAGAACGAGATTGCAAATACAAGCAGCCGAAATGAGTTTTCTCTGCAGGGTGTCTAGGTCTACCTCAGAGATAGGGTGAGAAGCTCGGTCATCCTGAGGGAACTGAGAATAGAGCTGCTGCTTCTCCATGTCGAGATGAGCCAGTTGATGTAGATTGGGCATCTGGTTAGGATGCCTCCTGGACGCCTCCCTGGTAAGGTATTTTGGCCACGTTCCCCTGGGAGGAGACTCAGAGGAAGACCCAGGACAGGCTGGACCGACTATGTGTCTTAGCTGGCCAGGGAACTTCTTGGGGTTCCCCCAGAGGAGCTGACCCAAGCGGCTTGGGAGAGGGAAGTCTGGGCCTCCCTATTAAGCACTGCATGAAAAGTGTGATTTTCGTCACTATGCGGCACTGTAGATTGTCGTGGAAGTTCAGGTTAACGGCTGTTCACGGTAATTTGCAGGCAACACCGAAAACTGCCGTGAATTGTCAGAAATTGACGTGGGCCTTGCTTGGCGTGGTCCCCCCATGACCCCCCCTCCTCCTAATTCTAGGGGAGGCTTTAACATGTAAATGAAAATGCTGTGAGCTATACAAATGCAAATCAGGGTTGCAGGGGGAGTTTACCCATGTCTCGCATTCAACTCCCCTTCAACTCCTCTTGGACGCGATCTACAACTTTCAGCCAGTCCGCAGACTGACGAGAAGAAACTGCTGATTGCTATCAGTGGACTGTCTCATATGAGTCAGTCGGTACTGAAGCAATGCCAAGAGCGTGGAAATGTTCAAGTCAGAAGTTTTGGTTGGGTCATTCAGGTTAAAGTAAATGAAATGGGGTTTAATGAACTAAAAATAAGTCCTACTTTAATGGAGAGGTATAGTGAGGATTTAACTATATATACAGATGCATCTAAACTAACTGATAAAAGAATGGGTGTTGCTTATGTAATTCCAAAATTAAACATTAAAGTTGGAAAAAGAATGAGTGATGATTTAGCAGTTTACACAGCGGAATTGATTGCTGTGTGGCTAGCTTTGCTTTGGGTGGAGGACAATAGGCCAAGGAAGGCAGTAATTGCTTCAGATTCCAGCTCAGCTTTAATCAGTATTAAAACATTTCAGTCACAATCAAGGCAAGACATTGTGTATGATATACTGCAAGCTGTAAATAATCTAATAAAGTCAGGAATTAATATAACTCTGGTATTGTACCAGCTCATATAGGAGTAATAGGAAACGAGTTAGCAGATAAAAGTGCTAAGCAAGCAGCTAGACATTCTAATATAGATGTTGAAGTGCACTACAGCAAAGAAGAAATTAAAAGTATGGTCAAAAACATAGTCAAGGGTAAATGGCAAACATTATGGGACGGTGGGCAGACTGGAAGACAGTTCTATAACATTCAGAATAAAGTGGGAAAGAGCAGAAATACAAACAGAAGCAAGGAGGAGGAGGATGTATTTTCTAGAATGAGGTATGGACACACACGTCTAAATAAAACTTTGTTAATAATGAAGAAGCATGCTGATGGCAACTGAATTCTGTGGTAGTCCAGAGACTATAGAGCATGTTATTGTACACTGTAATAAATATCAGGAAGAAAGACAAAGACTAGTCTTACAATAGGGGGTTTTCAGCTGACGTCACGCTCACGTGACTACTCAGCGCGTCCGCCATATTGGGTGGCAGTCGTTTCGCACCGTTGACCTGCATTGTATGACGCCTTAGGCAGTATTGGAAGTGAACAATGGGGAAAACGTGTTTAATGGTTGGTTGCACGGCCCGTGGAGGTAGAGATCAACGCTCTTTCTATCGCCTACCAGCCGTAATAGTGAATCAGTGTGAAAAAAAAAACAGCTGTCTGAACAACGCCGTCACCTATGGCTGACACGGATATCCAGGTCCGATTTGGACGGTGTTAAGCTGGAATACGCCAGAGTCTGCGGTGCTCACTTTGTCACAGGTAATTAACTGTTAAGTATTTAAAACATATAAGAAGAATATATTAATAATAGGGCTTGGGCGTTATGACTTATTACTTTCCGCGGCTGTCATGTTGACTGCCTCCGCCGCCTCTACTGCCTATTACTACCGCATACTGTACTCCCTCTCTCAGCCGTGTTTTAATTTGATTAATTTCACCTTAACTTGATTTCAACCATGGTAAACCGTTGCTGTATTGTGGGCTGTAACAGCGCAACACATGATCGCCATGGGAAAAACATAGAAACAGATTAATTTTCCACCGCTTTCCTGCCTGGAGGCGCAACCACGGAGAACAACTGTTAGCGATAACAAAAAGTCATCAGCTCGCTTGGATCGCGGCTGTAAGTCGACCGAACATAACTTTCCACAGTATCCCGATGTCAATGAGAGTGTGTTCTAAACGTTTGAAACACATAGCAGCAAGTTAAAAGTACATTACATGCGCGAGTGGTTGTTAGCGCTAACGGTTAGCATGTGCTAACCCGTCTGAGCGCAGCTTACCTTTGAACGAGTTACAGAGATAAAGAGATCGTCGGCTCGCTTGGATCGCGGCTGTAAGACCGAACATAACTTTCCACAGTATCCCGATGTCAATGAGAGTGTGTTCTAAACGTTTGAAACACATAGCAGCAAGTTAAAAGTACATTACATGCGCGAGTGGTTGTTAGCACTGGCGGTTAGCAGCTACTAAACTAGCATGGGCCAGAGCCCGTCTGAACGCAGCTTACCTTTGAACGAGTTGCTGTGTTCCCACTGTTTGCTGGCTTTATGATCTGCAGCTCCTACCGGCGCCAATACGGTAAATACAACTTAATTTTGCGCTGGTCATTGTTCTGCTTAAATAATTAAAGCCGCGAGCGGCGTCGATCGGCCCTGCAGCCAAGCGCCTTCGCGCACCGCCCGCCGCCGGCGGGCGGTGCAACACATTTGCGTCGGATTGTTTACATTTTTACCATCTTATTAAAACTCACCCGTCCACGTATGATGGCGATTTCCTTGATGTACATAACCAGATGTGAACTGGTTGTGAGCCTCTAGATCCTTGTAAGCTCTCATTTCCTCAAGAGTGTGCAGAGGGTTTTCACTGAACACCAGGTAATGCACTATGTCGCCGTGCTCTACATTTGGCCAATCATCTGGATTACGGCTAAACAAGGCACCGTGGAGGGCATACGGGTCCATATGGTCGATCACGGAACATTTCCTCAGATATACGTCCTTATCTGGTCGCTCTAGCGTGCTGGCGTACTTATCCATTCGCGATACGATAATACGTGTAAGACAACTAGAGATAAGGAAGTGTGCCACCCAATATGGCGGACCGGAAGTTGGCCAGTGACGTCAGTGAAAACACCCTATTACAAGGAGAACAGATGAGGCTAAACTTCTGCAAAAAAAACACAGGGGAAATGAGTGTAAACTACGTAATTGGCTTCCTGAGGAATACAGGACTAATAAAAATAATTTAGTATGATCTTTTTGTTTGTTTTGTTTTGATTGGTTTGTTTCGTTATGTTTGTTTGTGTGTTTGTTTTATTTGTTTGCAACCCATTAGGGAAGGTTAGACTCCAGTACCACACTCCAGTCCAGTTGGTGGCGTTAATGCACCATTAAAGTTAGTTGCCAACCGCCATAAAAACCGAAAGAAGAAGAAAAAGAAGAAGAAGCGGACCGTCTCGTCAGCTAATAGTGCCGATATGAATTAGCGGTTCACTTAACTGCAGAATTCGGTAAACTCCAGGTTGCTGTCCATAGAGGACAAGTTGGCGGCTCTGCAGTCGAACAACTGTGCGGGAGAGACTAACTCCAAGAAGAGAAGACGGGTGCAGAATCCCAAGCTTAGGTAAGAATATGTTCGGTGACTGCTAGCTAAGCTAAAAGTAGCCTAGCCTACAACCAAATCTAAGATTAGCCTAGTAGCCTTGCAAAAGAACAAGCTTTATTAAAGTGTATTTTCATTTACAGGAAGCAGTATGCCGTCTTCACAACTCGGAGACAAATTGCAGGCGCTATGAACCGGAGCGAGGCGGTGACCTCCTATTTGCTCGGAGCCATGTCTGCAATTCCATATTTACACGATGTTGATAAAGACGACATTGTCTGTAAGTGACTTGTTTTTACTGCTTCTCCTTCCTTGTTTAATGTTATTGTGACTTGCGTTTGATTTTTATTCATACCACTCTCATTTAATTATTTTCCAGCCTGGCGAAGAAGATGGCGTTGTTGGCGTGGTCTCTGGATGGATTGGACGGCCGCTGCCATTTCGTAGGCCGGTGTTGTGCGCGTGTCGGGAGTGCGCTTTGCAGCCGTTTTCCCGGCGCTTCTAGTTGATTTCTCGGTAAAACAAATCCTATAATCATGTCAAGGTTGTAACATTCAGTTTAATCGGCAACTGTTTACAAAATTGTAAAATAAAAATAAACGGTCTTTCAGACATCTCCCGAAAACTTTGGGAAATAAAGAGCAAATGTTTCTAAATTCTCAAAAATTATGTGTGATGGGATGTAGTATACTAGAAATTTCCTTAATCCAGTAAACTGTCATATTTTATATTACAAAGGGATGTACTGGGAAGTCTACACTCTTGTGTTTTCAGGAAGTCTTAGGCTGTTTCTCAATTCACGAGAACGTGCTCGCATTCTCGTGAATTGAGAAACAGCCATAATGTTTGTGTCCTGCTACCAGCCATCCCATCCTCCTCTTTCAGCAATGTAAAATCATAAATACACAGTAGGTGCTGGAATAGTGTTTTATGGCTTACTTTTATTTGTCAGGTTAAAGTGACAAAAGTTGGAAAAAGACCGTTTATCTTGCCATTTATAACACAATACAGCATAAGAAGACATAGTTTGTTTATTTTTATTCTACAATTTTGTTAACAACTGCCGATTAAACTGACTGTTACAACCATGACATGATTATATGAGTTGTTTTACCGAGAAATCAATTAGAAGCGCCGGGAAAACGGCTGCAAAGCGCATTCCCGACACAGGGGAAACAGATTTTCACGGGGGAACAGAATTGCGCACAACACCGGATCTCTCTGAACTCTGTGTGAAGCTGCAGTCCCGGTTAGAGGCGACGCCGAAGTACAGTCAGAGCCACGCACAGGAGGCGTCTGCACATCGGACCTGCCTCAGAAAGAACGCCGCCAGCAGTTACCTACAACCCCGAGGAGGCAAACGGACAGTTCACGGAGTTGTAATTTTTGGATCCTCGCGTTGTATATAGGTGTTTGTTTTAATAAAGCTCTTTCTTTGCATAAACATCTTTCTGGCAAATGTTCATTTCCTGTATAAATTCATTCATGTCCTTGATGGTAGCCTAATAATAGTGTAGTAGCCTACATAGGATAACATGAATATACAGCATAATATGAATGAATAAATAAATATATATATATTTATATATATATATATATATATATATATATATATATATATATATATATATATATGTATATGTGTAAATAAGTTATTGGGGATCTGCGAACCAATCAGGAGTGATTTTACTTGTTTGAAAGAAGTGGTTCCATCCAATACTCAGTAAGAACGTTCAAGCCTGGCCTGGCCACGTGTGGTTTTGCTGCCAATCAGGAGCGATTTTACTTATTTAAAAATAGTGGTTTCAGCCAATACTGAGTAGGTTATTCAAGCCAGACCTGGCCAGCCGCGCGGGTTCGCTGCATTCATATGCTAATTAGGGCCATTAGTACAGCTGATCGCTCTCCACATACGTCAGAGTCCGGTTCCGACAATTTGTGGCACTGAAAACGGCAACAAGCGCGGGTTGCAAATTGTCGTTAACTGCCGAAAATGAGGGAGATCTGCGGTAGTTTACGGGGACGAAAATCTCACTTTTCATGCAGTGAAGGCTGCTATCCCCGCAACCCAACCCCGGATAAGCGGAAGAGGATGGATGGATGGCACTGTGTAATTGTATTACTGTATAAGTAAGCAAATGAGTATTGTACAACCCAGAGACAAATTCCTTGTATGTGTACACATACCTAGCAAATAAAACTGATTCCTTCCCAACTTTGATTCTTATGCACAATTTCTGAAACTAAATTTTAAGTACACAGTAAATTCCACAGTGTTAAACATGCAGTGTCAAAATACACTGAGTTATTACAACAACAGCTGGAGTAGGATACCACCCAGTGTTGGTGAAATATACGTTGTTAAAATAGGTGGTGTGAAACGTACTCTGGAAAGCTCCGCCCACCTCCTCGGTCCAACAGAAATTTCAGCCAGCCATTTTCTTCATTCTTCATGTCGAGCGACTGCGGTAAGTTTTTTTCTTATTCACTATCAAACGCATAATTTGTCCTTTCAACAGACACTGAATTTTTAGAATTACTGTATATCATTGTTAACTGTGAACCTCGGCTGGTTTTATTTCTTCAAATGCTGAATTTCTGAAGGCTAATGTCTAGTGACCGAGTGAATGTCAAGTCCATGTGCGAGTACCATTAAGCTGGCTAATTAACCCTAACATTAAATCGCACTAAAGCTATCAAGAGTTATGTTAATTTAATTTTGTTATTATAGCCTGGATGTTTGCTAATGAATTCCTTTGCGGTGTAAAATATTATTGTAAAATAGTGAATATTGCTTGTGTAGTAGGTATGGAGTTGGCTAGCTAGCTAGCTAGCTAGCTAACGTTCGTGCTCGAGCGGGCACAAAAAAAAGTTGGCTTTGGTAAGCTGATTGTTTTTGTTCTTTTTTTGCTCTCATATACTTGAGATATTTCATTGTAATTATTTTAATATTATCTAAATATTTACATAACAGCATAATTAAAGCTGGATCTGTGATAAGTTTAGGAACAGTGGTGTAGTCTACATTATTGTAGTGGGTATACTGTGCTTAGAAATAAGCACGCCAGTAAGTGCAATGTAATTGACCATTGCTTAATTTCTCAGTTGCTTACATTTTAATCAATGAACAACAAACTGTACTACAGTTGGCTTTGTATTGAAAAGATGTATAATCTATAAAACAGTACAACAAAACATGCTTAAGTATCAAAGTACTACATGTAAGTAAAGAAGTACTATGCAGGTTAAAACTGTGTCTATAAAATGTTCCAGACATGTTTGTTTTGAGGCTCCTTATGTTTTACTTGTCTTCTAGTTTCTGTTGCAGAGCGGTGGTTTCTTAACCATGTTGTCACATACTTCCTAGGTTCAAGAAGATTAACAGGAGGCCCATTTATACTGATCATCATGAGATGACTTATATTTGACAACATAAGAGAAGATTTTTTATCTGTACAGATATTGTTCATTAAGCTGAACCCTCTTTCACACTCAGCTGTGCTACATGGAATGGTTTGCATGCAAGTGATCAGTGGTTTAAGGTTTTCAGGCTCCCTGCTTTGGTCCTCGACCAAATCTCTCATGCCATTAACACATTAATCTCTTACAAAGTCTCTTTACCTCTGTCTCACCATATCTTATGGTAGGTTTAGATGGCCAATTGCTTGTATCAAGTACTTTGCAGGAACTGATTTGAATTTATTGATATTAGTTTGGGATTTGATTCTAAGGGAACAGTTCCAAAATGTCCTGCAGCCTGTGCTTCAATGGCTTCCACTGATTTTTCTCCTGTGTGCTGATGTCCTTCTCCTTTGAAGGACATCAGCACACAGATTGTACGTTTTAGGAGCGGTTCTGCTTTTAAAAGCGTGACAGACTGTGCTTGGAGCTGTTGGGACAGGTTTGATAGTTCAGAAAGTGCATCATACATTAGTCCTAGGTCAGAAAGAAATTCTTTGCTTTGCAAACGACATGCAAGTCCTCTGTAAGTTTGCCTCTCTTTTGTGCTCCTTGTTTTGTCTCCTGCAGCATTTTCAAAGTGTTTGTTCAGGGCACCATAGGATCTCCACGCTGCTTTTACAGCACGGAAGCTGCTTGCCACCCATCGTGTGTTCAAAACTCTGCCAATTTGTTGGACATGTGAGCCTACCTCTTGTGCAGCTTCCAAAAGTTCTCTGGAATTTTTGCTGGACTGGCTGTACAGATTATGAATCTTTTCCATGAATGTTTTAAAATGGTTTACAGATGCAACCTCATCTACAGCATCTCCTACAGCAAGCTCTAAACGATGGTTCATACAGTGCCAGGTGAAAATGTTAGGATACTTTGCAGTCAGCCTGGTTGCCACACCTGAGTTTCTGCCTAGCATAACACTAGCTCCATCAGAAACAAATGCAATCCAGTTTTTTTTAAGCCACTCGTCACTGAAGCCTGCAGTCTCCAAACAGTTTAACAAAGCTTTTTCTACACTTTCTGCTGTTTGGCTCTCTAACTCAACTAGCTCCAGAAACAAAAATTCAGGAGTAGCTCCATCAATAGAGGCTTTAACACTGACTAGCAGTTTTGTGACTGGCAGATGTAGCATCATCAATGAGGACAGACAGCTTGCTTGAAGAAGACACTATGCTGTTCAAAATTCTTGTCTGCATTTCTTTTGCAATATGTTCGACAATTTTTGTAGAACTGTACCTTGAGTGGAGACTAGTTCCCATGTGAACACCATTTTTTTCTTGAAGTTCAATCAGATCATCATGATCAGTAAAAGGTCTATTCATCTTTGCAATATAGTATGCTGTTCTAAAAACAGCATCTGTCTCAGCCAGCACAGTGTCTGATAGAGATCTCGCCATATGTCCAAGCAAATCTTGACCACATTTTTGTTTGCGCTCCTGGGCTATTTCATGAGCCCTGGACATCTCATGCCGCCGAATCTTGTTCCGAAGGGAAGACAGAGCTGCTTCTCTGTTCTCAATAGAGCCAGATGACTGGATCTTGAAGGAGATCCATTCCTCAGATATGGAAAGCCTCTTCTCTGTCAGGACACCAGTTGACTTTATGGTTCTGCAAACAGTACATCCTGCAAGTAAATAAAAATTATCATACTCATATAACTTTAAAATTTTCCTAAGACCTGTATTACTAATAGCATCTACTGGTGGATCAATACATCCACAATAACATTCATAATTAACTGCTTACACTTTTGCACTATGACTAACTAAAACTTGACAATTAAACTATCAGACTTTAATATGTATTATACTAATAACCTTTTTAATTGATGTTTAATGTAAAATGTTTACCATGCATATATTTTGCTAAACTTTTCGGCACAGATTGATTTGATGAACTAATCTTTATAACTGCTCCAGTGTTTATCTGGCATTTACCTAACTTTCTCTCCCTCCATTCTAACCAAGGATGTCTGTTTTTAAATTCCCTAGCCTGGCTGTCACTCCACACTGCGGGCAAGGAGGAGCTCACATCTAAAAAAGGAAACAAGCATTTTCACAACAGTATAAAAGAGCAGTGCACTTTGTTGATTGTTTAAAGGATAAGTTTCTTTTTTTTTCAACGTGGACCTTATTTCTAGGAGTTTATACGTACACTAATACCCCAGTAACAATGGGCGTTATGCACAGCTCCAGTACTTCCTGAACTAAATACTGCACCTTTGTTTCCGGTCTTTCTAGATTGGATGAACTGATTAATGCAGGTGTGTCTGATTATTTGCTGAGATCAGAAACACCTGGATTAATACTGGCTCGTTTGTTCATTCATTAGTAAGTTTTGATGAAATTAAACGGGTTTTGCGGCAGATAATACCTTATATAGAGGCCCGCTCTGGCTGCCCCGCTTCCTCCCATTATATGGACATAGGCGCTGATCGCGAAAAAATTGAAATATCTCATGTAGGAGTCAGAGTGATACAGAATTGTTACTGTGGAATTAGTGTACGTATATACTCCTAGAAATAAGGTCCAGGTTGAAAAAAAGAAACTTATCCTTTAAGCAATGACACACTGACTCAAAGATATTTTTTAAAATAGTCATTGATTTAATGTTAGTCCTGCAAACTTGCACTCAATAAAATACTGTCCTATTACTGCAAATAGCGGGACTGCCCGATGACGCAGTTGCAGCTTAAGCTAGCTTCGGCTAACTTTTAAACAAACTACTTTCACTTACCAGGGGTAACGCTGTCATGCGCCTTACTGTCGATGATTTCACTCGTCAAACTGGCAGGTTCCTCTGAGGCTGCCTCTATGACTTTGGTGGCAGCTGATTTATAAAAACATTCGAAAAAAGAAGCTTGTTTTCGCTTCATTTTCGTAACATAACTACTGCTGCGTCTCTCGACTAGTGGTGTGTCTGCCTATGCCTAAGCTGCTCCCGCCTACATCCCCAGCCAATCTAAGCTGCTCCCGCCTACATCCCCAGCCAATCTAAGCTGCTCCCGCCTACATCCCCAGCCAATCGTAAAGAAGCAGCGAAATAAACTAATCACAGAGCAGAGAGATTTGGGTAAAGGGAAGTGAATGTCATCAGGTAGCGGCATCGGAGAGGAGCAATGATGAGTTTATAAGCGAATTTAATAAAGAAATTGGCGCAGGATATAGACACGATGTCACGTATTATTGGGCACTTTTAAGTGGTTATACGGAAATTCACAAGCTTTTCTAGTGGGTATATACGGCGTATACCCGCGTATCACATAGACTACACCACTGTTTAGGAGTAAATATTAAGCAAAACTTCAAAAGTACTGAAGTCCTTAATCCTATGGCTTGAGTTCTTTTTATATCTTGTGAGGATATAAAAAAATGTAAATTGATATATTTTCTGTATTTTAAAAATGCTACTGCCAGTGCAGAGCTAACATTTGAATTTCACTGGGTTTCAACCGTCTGCTGCTGTTTATAAAGACCTGTCTCATAGAATGTTCCTTTGTGGCAAATTTGGCTCACAATTTCTGCCATTCTGAGGTGTGAGAAGTGAACTAATGTCCTGCACTTTTTGGGACACCCCACTTGCATTAGAGCGGTCAAAATATGTGAGCCATGTCCCAAAACGAGTAAATTAGGT
Organism: Fundulus heteroclitus; assembly: GCF_011125445.2. Classification (NCBI taxonomy): domain Eukaryota; kingdom Metazoa; phylum Chordata; class Actinopteri; order Cyprinodontiformes; family Fundulidae; genus Fundulus; species Fundulus heteroclitus. The sequence continues at coordinate 47,594,176 of NC_046372.1, forward strand.
TCCCACAAGGTTTAGGTAGTGTTCCACGGTCCTCTAGTTTTGGAACACCTCTCTTATGTTAAAGCGCACAAAATGTCTGAATCGTGTTATCATTTCAATTTGAAATTAGGTGTAGAGCTACTGAATTTTGTTGACAGTCTGCATAACTGAAGGCTGTTGAAATTGAACACACGATTGTTGTTACAGGTTGGGACAGTGACCTTTCGTCCGTGTTATTGCTGCTACACCTGATTCCACCCTCTGCTCAGGGTCGGAAGAGACCAGGAAAGGTTTCGGCATCCCAAGCAGAGAAGCATCTAGCGGTCTTCAAGGTTTGTATTTTTGGAGGTTTTTGAGAGAAAAATCTTATTAGGGCTGGGCAACGATTAAAATCTTTAATCACAATTAACTGCATAATTTGCCTGATTAATCATGATTAATCGCATTGTATGCATAAACTCCAAGAATGAATTCAAAAGTAGTGTAAAGAGCATTTTTCATGTTCTGCTGCAAAATGAACGAAACTGTTGTAAGATTTGTAGTGCAAACCCTTAACATCAGCACTTATCAGCAACACATATTTAGTGTTAATCTCAAGTTATACATGTAAAACAAAAAAATAGCAATAATTAAAGCTTATTGCCACTGACAGTAAATTTTCTTTATGAGTGAAAACATTTTTTACCAACAAAATCCTGACAAACAAGCAATTTCTGAGGTATTTTATGTTCAATACCAAAGTGTGAAGCACAAAAAAGGTCTACATTAGCTATCCAAATCGCACTTACATTGGTTAACTTCTCTGAGCTACAAATAACATTTTTCTGTCTTATTCCCCTGTCTGGAAGAACTTTCAACTGAAAATGGAAATTGAAAGCTCTGTGACTTCCCCATGTTGGCTTTGTTTTTTCCACGTTTTCCTTTTTCCTTTCCTGGTTCCACGACAACCAGCACAGTTTCTCTTCTGTTTGAAACAGAGGCTGGGCTGACAACCAGGTTATTGGCACATTATTGCCACTTACTGTTCCGAGTCAAACCCCGACACCACAGCAACAAACTTTCACAAAATAAAAGCATGTGAGCAACATGCATTAATGCACGATAAAGTAAATATTGGCGTTAATAGTCTAATGAATTAAAGGGAAATTAACGCGTTAACTTGCCCAGCCCTACTTATAATAGTTTAACAATTGTAAAATATGGTCATGCACACTAAGACATTAAAACAGTGCTTTATAATGAGTATTGACAACCAATTAGCTGCTAATTTGTATTCTAATCAGCAAGTAGTTGGTGCTTAATATGTCTAATCCTCTGGTAAACCACTGCAAGTGCACCCTCTTTTTCGTCTAAAGAGGGTGCACTGCAAAAACGAATCTAAAAATAAGTATAAAATGTTCTTAAAGTTAGTGTATTTATCCTTGATTTGGGCAGGTAAATAAGATTATCTGCCAATGGAATGAGTATGTTTACCCCTATAATAAGATAGTTATTCTGCACTTGAAATAAGATGATGGAGATGAATTGTTTTTATTTTAAGTGCAAAAATCTTGGCAAATACTTATTTACCTGCTCAAATCAAGGACAAATACACTAATTTTAAGAACATTTTACTTATTTCTAGTTCCATTTTTGCAGTGTGTCCACCAAACTTTGTCCTTAAGGGTATAAGAGGGTGGTTTTTGAAAAGGTACCAGAGAGTTTTTTTTTTTTCTGTTTTTGTTTTGTGTATAACTGTAATCATTCTGTGTTGGTATTTAGAGGCTGGAACAAATATTCACATCTCGATGCCATCACCAGTCAAGATCAACCCTACAGTATCTCCTGGCTGTTGGAGTTAAGAAGAACACGATCCACCAGTTCTTCATCATTCTTGACAAGAATGCCATACCTTGCAGGTCAACATCTTCTCTTGGTGCCTTTGATGAACTGTTTAAGGCTCATTTTGTTTTTGGCACATCTTATAACTGTCATGGTTTAAGTTTTGTCTGGCTTCTTTGTTATTTTGTAGTTCACTTAGCTCTCCCTCGCTCAGCTTTTATCACACCTCTGGACACTAATTAGTTTTCATTCCCGTCACCTGTCAGGCTGCAATTACCCCTGATCTGTTGCCACCTGTGTTCACCTCTTTATAAGACTCACCTCATCCTGTTCTCGTCGCTGGTCCGTAGCGTTCACTCCCGCTCAGTCTCTGCCAGAATCCTTGTCAGCGTAGTTTTTTGTTACAGTCAGCCTGAAGACTTACTTCAACTTTGTTTTTGTTACAGTCAGCCTATAGACTTTCCGTCAGCTTTGTTTTGTTCCAGTCTCAGCCTAGATCCAGCTCAGCTCTGTTCCCACTCCTGTTCTCATCTCCTGGTGAGCTGTTCCGGCCCCCAGCCAATGGCTCAGAAGTTCTGGTCTCCAGTCCACGGCTCAGATGTTCTACTCTCAAGTCTATGGCTCAGATGTTCTGCTCTCAAGTCCATGGCTCAGATGTTCTGGTCTCCAGTCCACGGCTCAGATGTTCTGGTCTCCAGCTCCTCAGCTCAGATGTTCTGGTCTCCAGCTCCTCAGCTCAGATGCTCCGTTCTGGTCTCAAGTCTTCGGCTCCAGAGTTCCTCCTGGTCAGTCTCTCTACACACCTCCTGCCGGCCAGCTTCTGCACCCTGCACCTCCGTCTGTTGAAAGACTCTGGGTTTATCATCATCCATCTTCCACACCATTCAATAAAACTCACTCCTAAGAACTAGCTCTGTGTGTGCGTGCTGTGTCCGGGTTCATCCTAGAAAAATATCATAACAATAACAGCATTGCCCACAACATGTACACTTTCATCCAAACCACAGTGTACAACCTAGATGTCGGGGGGGGGTCAAGGGAAGACCTCATGTCTCTGAAGTTAGGGCAAGGTTGCTTCGTTAGTGTTTGAAGTTTCTCTTCTCTAATGAAGTGTTTTGTTTGTTAGGCTGAGTTAAAAAGTTAAAATATGCTTGTTAGGCATTTACGATTAGTTCATGGCTACTTACCTGGAAAAAATCTCAGGCTTATAAAGGCCCAAACTGGATGTGGATGTGTGTTTGGTACATTTTCTGGTTTTAGGAAGCATTTAAACACCAAACACACTGAGTATATTGACCAAGATGTAGACACTGTTGTTAATTTGAGCAGCGCAGGAGAGGTGGTGATAATTGGTCGATGTGGAGGAGACAGCCCCAACATCTGAACTTTTGAGATATTCCTATAGGAGCACTCAAGATATCTGTGCCTCTGCTGTTGCACAACTCAAGGCAGCTGGATTAAGTAAATCTTCTGTAAATAGTTTTGTTTCCTCCATGGAAGAAGTGTGTTTTGAGATTCAGAGTCAAGCTAAATATGCAGCTTTACAGTGCTTATCTCCACAGGACATCGAAAATAAGAACAAAATAGAGTAATCTTTCCAGAAGTTGGAAAACCCATTCACATCCTTAAATTCTGAAACTAAAAGAAATAAACACTTCAAAGAAAAGTGGGGAATAGTCGATCCTATTGAAAAGGTTATTGGCACAAGATCTGACAGCAGAAGAAACAAAACAACTGGGACATACGATCAGGTCATTGTAACCGATAAATTTGCATATATTCCAATTTTGGAAACACTGAAACCCAGAACTTTCAGATCTCTTCAAGCCCAGGCATGTGCCCAAGGAAGGTATATATGCAGACTTGAGAGATGGCAACTATTAAAAAAAAATCCCTTATTCTCTTTAAAAAAAAGATGCTTTGTAAATACAACTATTTTATGATGATTTTGAAGTGGCGAATCCTTTGGGGTTCAAAAGAGGTATTCACAAATTGGGTGCGATAAGCTTTACATTAAGGAATTTTCCTCCAATTTTTAATTCTTCATTGATGAATATTCATTTGTGTGCTCTTTTCCGTGCTCAAGACATCAAGTGTTATGGTTTTAATTTGATACTTGAACCACTTATCAGTGATCTTAAAGTACTTGAGACTAAGGGATTTAAGGTGAATATGTTTAAAGAAAAAAATCATGGTACCATAGTTTAGGCCACCGGTGATAATCTTGGGTTGCATACTCTGTTTGTCTTTGTGGAGTCATTTGGGGCTCGATATTGTTGTCGTTTCTGTCTCCTTGAAAAAGATTGTTTTCAAACTGTGTTCTGTGAGGATGATCCAGAAGTTGTACTAAGAACTGTTTAGATGTACAAACAGCACTGTCAAACAATACAAACAGATCTTACACTAGCTCACACATATGGTGTCAAACGCATTTGTCCATTAAATTCACTTAAGTATTTCAACACAGCCAACAAATTTTCTGTAGATGTAATGCATGATATTTTAGAGAGAGTTGCTCAGTTTGAAGTCAAACTTGTCCTTCATTACATTCAGGAAAACTTCCTATATACTGAACAACTCACTGGTAGAATACATGCTTTTGACTATGGTTACAATCAGCAGTGAAACCGTCCACCTAGAGTCAAGTTGTTTAATGGAAGTAATGATTTGGGGTTAAATGCCAAACAATCTTGTTGCTTTTGCTTATGCCTTTGCTCTTTGGTCATTTAATAGACACAGATGACAAGCACTGGCATCTTCTACTAATGCTTTTGCACATTGTTATCATTGTATTTTCACCAGTCCTTTCTGAAGGAATGACCTTTTATCTCAAACATTTAATCATTGATCATCATTGGCTCTTCAAGCAGTTATTTCCTACAATCAATCTCTTACCAAAGCATAACTTCATGATACACTACCCTCGTACTGTAAAAAACATCGGCTCAGTTCTGCACATGTGGTGCATGAGGTATGAAGCTAAACATAATTTTTTTAAGAAACAATTAAAAAGCTTTAAAAATATTACCAAGACATTGGCCAAAAAGCACCAAGGTTGTATGGCAATGTATCAGGAGTCCTTTAGCAAGCAAAAATTCATCTTAGGACCAGGTAAGATGGTGACACTTAATGATTTCAAAGAAGGTTCAGAGATTGCTTCCAAATTTGGAGCTGCATTGTCTACCAGTGTGTTTTCTGCAAAGTGGATAAAACATCATGGTACAGAGTACCGCTGTGACTTCATTATCTGCACTGAGGTTGCATTTGAGATGCCTGTGTTTTGCAAGATCAAAATTATTGTTATGAAAGATGACTCTGTGTTGCTCTGTGGAAAACTAATGAAAACTGTGTGTTTTGATGATCATTACCATGCATTTAAGGTCAGGGTGAATCCAAACAGGATTCTGAAGGTGTTGGACATAGATGAGCTGGTTTACTTTAGACCATTTGATTTACAACTCAAGTATGGAACGACAGATTCCTCTTTGTATGTTGTTCCTTATTAGGTCATTCTACGAAACCGGTGCCTTTTGACTTTGACATTTTTTTTAAAAATCATGTAGGACAAGCCATATTTTAAGACATCCATGAGATATAAGACATATATGACCTGCATAAAAACATATTTTCCCACCTCAGGCATAAATCCCTATTAGTATTTTCCTGTTTATTGTGGCCCAGGTGTCTTTTTTTTTACCACCCCGTAACGGACAAGATGCGCTCCATTTTAGGCATAATGCATAAATTGAATTCAGAACATTTCATGGTTTCCTGTGAAAATGTCCTTAATTTGATATTAAAAGTTATAGGTTTGGTTTTTAATGGGAGATTTGCAGAGTTTAGATTCTAATCTTCAAACTATGAATTCCGCATGCCCGTTGGTTTGTGTTTTGAACAATATTGGCTATTTTACTCCCTATTGTCAAATTAAAGGTACATGTGTAAATAGGCCCACTTCATCACACTATGATCAAACATTTATTTATGGGCTATTTCACTCCCTCTTTAGTATTAAAAAAACAACAACACACATGTTATGGGGTGGTAAGTCATGTTACAGGGTGGTAAATCCTGTTACGGGGTGGTTCATTTTGTTTGTTTCCATAATTTAACAATATTTTGATGTAAAACTATATATATATATATATATATATATATATATATATATATATATATATATATATATATATATATATATATATGAATTGTATTTATGAATTGTGTAATCTAAATGGCAATGACAACCACTCTACATTCCCCTTACCACCCCCTCTACATTCCCCTTACCACCCCATAACGATACAAAGTGTTATGGGGTGGTATGTTACGGGGTGGTAAATTTCACCTCAGAATGACTGCAGCTAGCACTGTTATTGAGTAGCTAAGCTAGCAAATATACCATTCAGTTTAAAATTTCCTTCATTTACATTACAGTTGGAAAAAAAACACTAATTTAACAGTTTCCCTATCTATTATTCGTTATGGGGTGGTAAGGTTAAGCTTAATGGACCCTATTTAACTACCAAAAAGAGCAAATAAAACATATCAAATTGTGTGGGAACTTGCCTGCTTGAGACCTTGGCTCCTGCAAGGGTTTGAGTGATGTCATCTGCTGTCTGTGATCTCACTTAAAGAAACAGTGTCTTTGTAATAGCCAGAACATGTAAGCATTACGGGGTGGTATGTAAAACTATGGGACCGGCATTAATCATGATTTTTGTATGGGAAATCATACTTTTATTTAAAGAAAACATATAGTATAGTATCAAGAGCATACTTTTAATCATGACATTAATGAAAATTTGGTTAAAAAAATATTTTTTTAAATTAATATGTTAGGTGCAAATTCCATATGTGACTTTCCGGACATGGGGAAATTGGCCATGTCCTTGGTAAAAATGACTAAAAAGTGTAGGATTTATATTTACAATGATATTGATATATGCATTATGCAATTTATCACACTTAAATTAACAGGTTTGATCCTTTGAAATACATTTTGACACATTTGTACATTGTTGAGAGCTCATGAAATGGACCGGACGCAAAAGGCACCGGTTTCGTAGAATGACCCTACATTGCCATTTTATGTTGACTTAAAGTCAGTGTTTTAAATATTGTATTCTTTTAACATGTTTCTATGAGACAGTATTTTAGCCTGACATACAGTAGTTGATTGCTGCTAATAAAGTCCTTGAATTTGATATTTAGTGTAAACTTGTCATTTTTACTCATGTTATTTTATTTGCGTGTAGGGTGACTCCACAAAAGATTAGATCCAGTGTAAAGTTAACACTAAGATTTATTTGCAGACCGTGATAAACTTCATTCACACTATACAGTGTTAAAATTTTGCTCTATAGGAATTTATTTTTCACTGCAAGGGAGTAAATTAGCCAACACAGTAGTGTGTTATATCAACACTTAACAGTTGTTTTACTCTCCAGTGTTAACGTTTAGTAACTACATACGATGTTATTCTGAACCGGAAAGGAACTCAATCAGAATTGCTTTGACACCATACAAGAGTTGATTATTAACTCGACCAAGAGTAATATTAACTCTCTTTAGTGATATTTAACCTTTGGTGTAAAATTGTAATTACACTATTCAGTGTATGCCAGTGTTAATTTTTTACACTATTTAGAGTTAATTTTACTCTAAAATTCTAAACACTTGTAACGATTCTAGCTCTGTCACTTGCCTGATCACCTCCTCCCCACTGATTGCCATCACCTGCAACTAATTACTCCTGTCAGCCCATCCCTATATAAGCACTCCTCTTTCAATCTGTCTTCGCCGGTTCGTCTGATCACCAAGACTCTGCACTCCCTCGATCTCCAGACGTCCAGCTTCCCTCATGGTCTCCAGCCCTTGCTCACCATGCCTGCCAGCCAGCTTTCCCACCCCTTGTGTCATCCCAGGTGAGTGGATCTTTCCACCCACTCACCTCTCCACTTTATGTTCCAGTCTCCCCTCCCGTCTCGATCCGTCAGCACGTCCTGGTTCCTGCTCCGACGCACCACCTGCCCCTGCTTCATCAGCGCTTCTCAGACCCGGCTTCGGAGCTTGTCAGGCCCGGTCTGTCTGCACTCCTGCAGCCTGTCTGCCTCCATCATCCTCACCATCTCCTGTCTGTTTCAGTCCAGTCCTGCCTCCAATCCATCCAACCTCTTCCGTTTCAATAAAGGCTCCTAAAACTATGGCTCTGTGTGCGGTTGAATTCGGGCTCTAGACCCCAGTCATTACAGAACGAACCGGCCACGACAGAGTCCGTCGCCCACACAGAGCCCATTCGGAAACCGGAGCATAATGGAGGACGAGGGGCCGAAGAGGTCCCCGCAGGCTGTAGCGGTCCCATCTCGTTGGGTGGATTCAGTCATTCTGCATGGGTCATCTTGCCACTGGAGGCGAAGACATCAGCCTGTCTGTCCGGTCCCCTTCCCCTCCATGCAAGAATCGGCCAAGCCAACCCAGCAGCCGTCTGCTGCCAAGCCCTGGTCCCAGTTGGTAGCCTCCATTGCTCTTGCCGCCACTTCCTGCCCAGCCCCTTGCTCAGCAGTCCGGAGCTCGCAGACTAACGGAGCTGAGTTTTCCACAGCTCCCCCTGGTGACGCCTCCAGCTCAGAGTACAGAGAACTGGAGGACAAGGTGAGGACTTTTGCCCCTATTATCAAGCATCTGAGGGAGACCCTTTTTTCTCAGTACTCTGAGGAGCTGGAGAGAAAATTAAAGGAGTTGGAGGGCAACTATAGAGCAGCTCTCAGGGCATTCTACAGCCGCTCTTCTCCTGTCACCGAGGGGCTGGCCGATGCCTCGCCTCCAGATTCGATCACCGAGGGTCCGGCCGACGCCTTGCCTCCTGATTCGGTCACCGAGGGTCCGGCTGCCGCCTCAGTCCCAGAGCAAGTCTGCAAGGGTGCACACGCCCTAGTCTGGGAAGATTTTACAGCGGCCGCACCACATATAGAGGAGTCTCACCTTTGGGACTTCTTCTATGGGGACAGGGAAGACCTGTTCTCCAGAGGGGCTCTTCCGGTCCATGGAGGGGCTGTGCACACTGTGGCCACCAAAAGCCTCCCTGCTCTGCCATCACTGGTCGCCGAGAATCCCACTTCCCATACCTCCCCGGTCCGGAAAGGGGTCCAGGAGGGCCCGCCTCTGTTCAAGACCTGCCAAGGGGTCCAGGAGGGCACGCCTCTGTTCAAGACCCGCCAGGGGGTCCAGGAGGACCCGCCTCTGCTCAAGACCCGCCAGAGGGTCCAGGAAGACCCGCCTCTGTTCAAGACCTGCGAGGGGTCCAGGAGGACCCACCCCTGCTCGAGCCCAGAGAGAGGGTCCAGGGGGAGTCGTCCCTGCTCAAGCCCAGAGAGAGGGTCCAGGAGGACTCATCCTCATTCTCTGCGCCAGAGCCCACCAAGGGTCTGGATGTCTCCGCCCCGTCTCTGCCACAGTCCTGTGAGAACGGAATCCAGGTGGGGCCCGGGAGGTGAGGACCCAGGTGGGTCCTTCCTCCTTCGGGCGCCCCGGGCCTCAGGAGAGGGCCAAGCACCTGGGGTTCCCTGGAGACTTAGAGCCCCTCGGCATTCTTCCAAAGCCTCAACCCCCGGTTGCACTGGTAGACAGCCAGCTGTGGGAAAGACTTTACTGGCTGTCACTGTCTGAGACCCTCCAGAAGCTGGATTTGAGGCTTCTGGTCACCAAGGGTCTGACTCCCTCACCAGACGCCTGTAGTAAGGCTCCCTCACCAGACGCCTGTAGTCAGGCTCCCTCACCAGAAGCCTGTAGTAAGGCTCCCTCACCAGAAGCCTGTAGTAAGGCTCCCTCACCAGACGCCTGTAGTCAGGCTCCCTCTTCAGTCGCCTGTAACCACGCTCCCTCTCCAGTCGTCTGTAACCAGGCTCCCTCTCGAGTTGCCTGTAGCCAGGCTCCCTCTGTGACTTTTAGTTCAGCTTCTCCCCTGGCTCGTAGTCCGGTGGCCCCCCAAGCTTTTTGCCAGGCGCTACCCTGCAGACCCAACCTTTCCCCAGGGCCGGGTCCCAGCGGACTCGCCCCTGGCCGCCACTTCCAAGCCGGCGCTGCCCAGCGCGCCTCATGAAGCTGGCGCGGTCCAGCACACCCCCACATATTTGTATGCCCGGTTGGGGTTGTTTTTTGTTCTCTGGTTCCTGGCCCCCCGTCCTATGCCTCCCTCCGCCGACGCTGGGTGGGTTGTTTTTCTTTTTTGGTCTCTGGCAGGTTTGTCCCTATTATGCCTGGTCTTGGGTGTCTGGAATCCGCACTTGAGGGGGGGGGTTAATTTTACTCTAAAATTCTAAACACTTAGGAGAAGGGGATGAACGTGGGTTGATCAGACATCGCGCAGCGACTGCTTGCTTGCAGGGTAGAAGCTGAGATGGATTTGAAGTTCTTTTAAGATGGATCCAGGACGCTGATTGGCTTTGTGCAAATGAGTCTCTGATTGGATGGAGGTAGGCAATGAGTTTCTTCAGTCTGAATTTCCGCTTTAAGCTAAATGGTAAATGGACTGAACTTATATAGCGCTTTTCCAGTCATGTTGACCACCCAAAGCGCTGTACACTATAGCCACATTCACCCAGTCGCTCTCACTAACGCGCACACATTTATACACCGAGACGCAGCTCGGTAGGCAATTTGGGGTTAAGTGCCTTGCCCAGGGGCACACCGACATGTGGCAAGGGGAAGCTGGAATCGAACCCACAACCTTCTGATTGCCAGACGACTACTCAACCCATCAAGCCACAGTCGCCCTATTGAAATCCTATTGTCGCCCAGATTGAAGCTCCGTTTCAATCTGAAAAACTCACACAAAAAGAAGAGACAATTAGAATTTATTGATACAATATTTTAAGACTTTGGCGCTCAGACCTCGGCAGGAAACATTACCACTGAATCATACTTCAATATTCATAAGCAGGTATGTATGAGAATAGGGATGTTCCCCCCCAAAAATTGCCGAGGTCGAGGTCAGAGCATCTGTATGCTCATAAGGCAGAGTGACTAATAACAAAGAATAACAGTAGGAGTAATTGAACTGCCAGAAGGTTTGCAAACAGCTTACCAAGACAGGCCGTTGCAGTGAAGGCTTACCCAGAGTACAGTGAGATGAATGGGAGATGATGATGATAGGTGAATGATAGGGTAAAAGGTGAAGTGATCAGGGATGCTTTGATGAATGATTTCTTGCGGATGCTTTCTTGCGGTAAATGTCTTGCAGATGCTTTCTTGCGGAAGATGTGGCAGAATGAATGAAAGGACGCATGACGTGACGTATGACCAGACACGACCAGATGCACAAGAAATGCATGACAGAATGCATTACAAATACAAAAGAATGCATGAAAGGGTATGCAACAGGGTGCATGATAGGAAGAAACACAGGTCTGCAAATAATATGAATGAGTTTTGAACCACCACCAGTATTTGTAGTTGAATTACTTTAAAGCTGAAAGGGCATTGAGCAGCTAAAATGAATGATATGTGAGGCATGATGACGATGATGATCATGCCCATTTGTTGAAGTGATCAGGAATCTGCAAACCAACAACTATAAAGAACCCCCCCAATACCTACGGATGGCAGCATCCGTAAAAATTTTTGAACATAACTACGACAGAAAGACATAATAGAAATATGTTTCAGACCCAGGCGAGAAGTAGCCCAGACCAGAAGGTCAGAACAGCAGTTCTCAACCAGAGTGTCATTTTCAAGAAAGAAAAGAACAAAATTAGTGAACTGGAAATAAAGCGTGACTCTGGCAATGATACATCTGCGAGATTGAGGTACCGAGCGAGGAGGCAGCTGACGGTTGGAAATAACTGATATGGAATGAGACTGATATCTTGTGAATTCGAGAGCTTAACTGCAGGCAGGGAGCCATGATGGAACTAGGTTGAGATCAATACCTACAACTCAATTTGCAAGCTGACAGGTTTAATTGAGAAAGGACAAACTGGGAATAGTGAAAGGAAGTTCTGTGAGAGGAAAGTGACCATAAGATGAATGGATGAAGACGGATGAAGATGGGTAACACTTCTTTAAGACATAATTAGGCGCCCTTATTACTTATTATTTTTCCGTCACCGTTAATACAGGCCGAACCATTGGGTCTACCCCCACATACTATATATCGAAACGTTTGATTTGCAAGTTCATTGCGCCAGGAGTAGGAGCTGATGGAAAACAGAAGTTGGGTGACTGAAAGAGACGCCACAGGCGGAAGAAGGCCAGCTAAAAGAGGGAGTCCAGGTCAGCGCTGGTTTAAGATATGCTGGAGCGAATACAGAGGTCGGAGAGGATAGATGCGCGGCTAGATGGCGTTTCTATGAGCAGGAGGATTTGAGGATAAGTTGTTATCGTCTTGAATCAAGTCATCAGAGTTCAGACGAAACATCTCACAGCGACTGCTTGCTTGCTGGGTAGAAGCTAAGATAGATTTGAAGTTATTTTAAGATGGATCCAGGACGCTGGATGCAGGAGCAGTTCAAAGCTGATTGGCTTGCGTCGGAGGCTAATGAGTCTCTGATTGGATGGAGGTAGGCAATGAGTTTCTTCAGTCTGAATTTCCACTTTAAGCTCCATTTCTTTTTATGGCTTCTTACAAAGGAATAATGGTTAGGAGCAGATTTACACAGGAGATATGGCTAGTCCTATTTACTAAGCGTGGCAGAGTCCTTATACCATATCATCTCAATATAAAATTGTTATATTATTCCATGTGCCAATTCAAGAGAGGGGTAAAATTCTTAAAATTATAAATATGAGCAAATTAGCAAATATTATCAGTTTCTTTGCCAGGACATTTTCAAAGAAAACCTAACTGGAAATAGTAATGGGCAATGTTGTCAGGGTTTAGAGGAGTCACTTAGCTTTGAGAATGCTGGATAATACCGCTGCTGTCAGCACTGACAAGTCTCAGAAATGCACACCTCTAATCCTGACCCGTTCCCTCACCTCTTTCTCTGCTTCAACCATGATCCTAAGAAAAAAATGACACATACACAAATATTAAACATCTTCCATCAGCTACTCCAGCGTATTATTTTTCCAACGTTCCTGCTAACCCCCCCCCCCTCCCCCCCCAGCTTTCTCTCTCTTTCTCCATATCGCTCTCCCATCTTGTCTTGTCCTTGTCTCCTCAGAAGCCGTGGCAGCTGGATCATCTCTGTCTCTTAGTGTCAATTAAAAGTGAAATATCTGCATTTGTCAACATATCATTTGTGGTGTGCCGGTGATGCACTGCTGCTTTGTCGTCCAATTTCTGACACTGGGGATGGAATGCATAGGTGGCAGTCTTCCTCATTATACCTGTAGCTGGTGTCATGATGGCTGACACCACCAGCCAAGTGTGCTCCCCGCCATGGTGCTAATCCACCAACAGAGCTCGTCTGTCAGCCTTGTAACTTGCCAGCCAGCTACCCAGTCATGTAGATGTGGATATTTGCTGAAGGAGGTGCAGAGAAGAGGATGCATCACTAAACTTTTTATGAAAGCCATTGAAAATGTTTAAAGTTATTTGCAAAGCACAATTTCAGTATATTGTATTTTATGGTGTAATAAGTGGAAATTGTGATGGAAGTAAATTGTAAACTGACTGAATTCTCATACACCAACTGAAGCAGATTAGTGAATAAGGAGAAAGCTGGGAGAGTGTCTGATTGTAAGCGATGCTATGTTATATTTAAGCATATGCTGGAGTCAAGAGTTAGGAATGGAAAACCAGAGTATGAAATAATCCTCTAATGTAAGATAAAAGCATGTACCCTACATTCTTCCAGAGATTATTTCAGTATAGAACTTGGCAGAATGTGCATATTTGTTGGAGTAACCTTTGTCATGACCAGTAATAGCCAAATTGAAAACAATGTTCCAGCATAACCAACACTGGAACAAGCTTTCTTATATGAACTGTTTACAAGTTACCATATGGACAACATAGACAATGATTGTTTGCTTCATAAAAAAGTTTTTACTTCTGTTCCCCTTGTCTGATGCAACATTGTTAAACATCTCCATCTGAAAAGTTTAATATTTAGTTTGAGTGAACTTAATTATTATTGTGGTAGACCCTGAAAGTGGTGACTTCACCAGAAATCTGCCACATACTAAATGGAAGAGTGTATTTTTTTAGATATGACTTGTTGGAATTTTGTTTCTCATGGAACTAACCTAGGTATCTGTGGACATTACAATCCAGCACCTATCTCTCAATCACAGCACAAAACAGCTTGATTAGGCTGTGTGTCATTCAAGATTGAAAGGCAGTTCTGATCCTTTCTGCACAGAGATTGAAAGTCTGAATGGTCCCAACAAATGTCCTTTCTGAATGTAAGAACTCACCAGCCAACCTGAGAAAACACATTAAGGTATTTTAACTTTTTTTTCACTCCAGATAAATGTCACACTTAAATGCAGGTGAGCCTGATTTACAGCCAGACACAGAGTTACGTTTTGAAGGGTTTATTGAAGAGGTGAATAATGGCAGATGAAGCAGGCAAACAGTCAGTCTTGGCAGAGATTGTAGAAAGTAGAAAGTGCTGGTTTACCGGGATGAGCAGAAAACCAGGAGATGTAGGCGGCAACAGAACCAGCAGGCCGTCTGGACCGGAAAACCAGCAGGCCGTGTGGACCGGAGAGCCACCAGAGCAAGCAGCTGAGATTCACGGAGGAACAGGTAGCAAGCAGTAGTGATGTTACATGATGTGCCGAGGCTTCGAGGCGTGTGTCGAGTAATGGAGGGGACGTTTCTGTAAAGCCCGTATCGAGGCTTGCTTCATTTAGGGGAGGAGCCGAAAATGATGACGTCCGAAGCCTCGCTGCACGGCTGTACCACGTGACTGCTTCGGGAAGTGGCTCAGAGTTTGCCAGATGACCGGTTCATTCAGAACCAGTCATGGCTGCACGCTGGATCATAAAACAGTTCTGCTAACCAGATGCAGTTTAAAACACCACTTGGTCTGTTTATAAGTTTCGTTTTTTTTTTAATTCTGCGTTTTTTAACTACATGCACCGTATTTCTGTGGCTCAGCGCTTGCTCCCCCCCCCCCTCCCCTCCTTTCCCTCGGAGCAGGTGCTTTTATCACAATTCACCATTCAAAACGTGAATCACTACGTTTAATGTCCTCACATCGGTAGCAACGTGTGCCAGTTAAAGTCAATAGGAGAGTTACTAGCTGTGCTTATGCTCTTTTGTTTTTAACAACATAGAATCAGTGGTGCTTCGGTGGGCGTGCTGCCTCGCGCTTTAATGCAGGTGTGCACTTTTAAGGGTCATTTTAAAGAACTTGTAACATCAGGGGCTTCATCTAAATTGTAACAGTCTAGAAGTGCATTCACTGTGCTTCATTGGTCTTAAACAATGACAAATATGGAACCCATGGTAAGCTATACATTTTTTGCATCTGTGTTGGAAGCATAACGATAACTGCTGCAAATGAACCCTCATCTGTGTACACAGTTTGTGTAGCCACAATTGTAGTTTCCTGTTTAAGAAGCTGTTATGCATACCTTTCATTTGGAGTTAAGCATACATTCACAGTGGTGTGTAGATCAGCTAACGGAATTTTATCCTCTGACGCAACAGATTAATGGGATAAGTTGGTAACATTACTACAGGAGCATGAAACCTTTTTCCTGTTTGAGGGTCTTTTATTTCTATTGCTTTTGACATCCACTCTTGGGATGTTTGACCATTTGCTGATTTTACAAAAATGGGCATTTTGGAAGTTCTTAGTCCTAGGTTATCTTTTATACATGTTTTGCAGGCTCCTGAATCGCATAAAAGAGTAACTGGCTGTCCATCAATTGTAAGTACTATGTATGGTTTTTCTTTTAATGCATTTAAAAGCTCCCACACTCCATACACATCAACTGTTTTTAATGGCTCTGGATCCCCATTTGCTCTAGCCCCTAGTCATGACTCATATGAAGAACTGCCCCTGCAGCCTCTTCCCCGTCCCCGCAGATGAGGTGCTTGTATCTGATTGGGACATTCCTTGGACCAATGGTCGGGTGACCAGGAATTCCAGCATCCCTCATCTGTTGTTAATGGTCTGGGCTGAAAGCCCCTTTGGTCCTTATGGCCGCCCCAGCCTCCTCGGAAACCTCCTTGACGCTGTCAAGGCGGTATGGTGGCTTGGAAAGCAAATATATTTCCTCTGGGTCACACATAGGATCTGCCCAGAAAATGTGTGTCCCCGCGTCCAGACGCACCACCTCCCTTTTTTGCGTGTTTCTTGGCGTGACGCGCATGTTCCATAACTGTGGTTACATTAGACGTAGCCAGTGTAACTGAATGTTTTTTAACCCACACGGATATATATCGTGTGGGTTATATATATATATATATACTAAACTATATCGGGTTCTCCAACTCTATTCATAACAGAAAATATTTGCAATCCATTTTAGTTATGAGGGGTACAAATAAAACAATACCTTGGACCACACCACTATGGTGGGTCTCATATCCAACCCACTACAAAGAAAAGGTTCATAATCTGACACAGTGGTGCTCCAGGAATGACCTCATTCTGGATACCAGCAAGTGGATTACAGGAAGTTGAGGAATACTGAACATGATCCTCTCTGCATATATGGGAAGGTGGCGGAGCACGTGGACTGTCATAATCTTGGCACGGGCACTTAGTCTAAACCACACACACCTTTGCAGCTCCGCCCTAGCCTCATCATCACTCATCTGACCCACCTGCTCCTACCACTATATATCTAGCTTCCAGGTTTGAGGCAATTGCCAGATTATCTCGTGCCGACTCGGTAGACTAATCCGGCGGTCATTCGCGTGTGCCAGCCTAATTACCCGACCTGTTTTCGCCTTAGGACCTCTGAACCAGCCTGACCCCTGCCTGACTTGGACTGCCTGCCTGGATTTCCGACCTGTTCTGCCTCTGACCTCCGAACCAGCCTGACCCCGGCCGGATTTGGACTGCCTGTCTCATTTTTATGAATCTGGATAGGTGCCCTGACCAAGCGTTGGATTGCTCCTCGGATCTTCATCGGACCTCTGCTTCCTCGGTTAAGACCCGGACCCCCTTTTTGGAAAAACATATTAAAAAAGACCCCTCAAGCCCTCCCGCCGGCTCGCTGGCCTTCCGGACCCAAACTCTCTCAAGGTTAGTGATCTCGCCCCTTTCAAGCATGCTGGGCACGTTGAGAAATCCAGATCATTAACCTGTTGTCTCTGCCTCCAGGAGTTCTGGTTCTAGGCACAGACCTAGTGTCATGGTAGGCGACTTGATGTGTTTAGCCCACATGCAGAAAACACTCGGGGAAAACAGGCAGATTCGTAAACAAGGATTTATTTAACAACGAGCTAGTGATGAGTTAGTCTCTGGAGAAGAGGACACGGGCAGGAACCAGGAGGACACGGTACCGGGAAACACTAAGGGAACGAGAGTGGTGATTAGATGCGGTAAGGACACGGAGAATCGTATGATGGAGCGTAAGCTTACCACTGGCCAGACGACTTAAGCCGGGGAGATGGAGTGGACTCAGTGTGATGACGGAGCCACAGGTGTCCGAGTGACCAGAGGGTGGGACCGAGCAGCACTGGGGAATCCAGGGATCCAAGACAGCAGGAAGGAATACGAGGATGTCAGCACAAGGCGGACCTGAGAACTTATCTTGGAGGATTGCACGTAGGTGGTTCTCAGGAGGACAATTCGAGAGGGAGCACGAGGTGAAACCTGGGAGACACAAAGGTAGGACATTAGTTCTTCTTCTTCTATAAGTATCAAGGATGGCCAAGGCTAAATGCATACCAACACTGATAACACTCTGGCGCCTTCCTGCTGTCTGCGTGCAGTTCTTATAGTGCTGCCAGTGTCGCTCAACCACCCGCAGGTGTGTGGGCTCCACCCCCTAGTTAACTCAGCGCACCTGTGGAAAAGAAATGACAACAGGACCGGCAGCAAGCTGCGTGGCCCTGCTGACTGAGTCCTGACACCACCCCCCCTCAAGGGTCGCCACCCGGCGACACAGAGGAAGACGAGGAAGGACGGGAGGTAAGGAAGGCATCGACAAGGGACTGGTCCGGGATGGAGGAGCCAGGAAGCCACGAACGCTCCTCCGGACCGCAGCCAACCCAATCCACGAGGTATTGGAAACCTCTACCCCGTGGACGGGAGGCCACGATCCGTCGGATTTGACGTCCCTGATGGTCCTGGGTGGGTGGAGGGGGTTCGGCCGGAGGGCACAGAGGACTGGACAGGACGGGTTTGATTTGGGAGACGTGGAAGGTCGGGTGTACACGGGAGTGGGACGGGAGACGAAGACGGACAGTGGTGGGGCTGACGATGGCGGTAATCTCATATGGGCCGGAGAAACGGGGAGACAACTTTCGTGCGGCTGCTCGGGAGGGGAGATCACGGGTGGAGAGCCAGACCCGCTGGCCAGGGCGGTAAACGGGGGCCGGAACTCGCCGCTGGTCAGCGAATCGGCGATTGCGTTCGGCAGTCTCGTGGAGGGCTTGGTTAGTCTGGTTCCAGACTTGACGACAGCGAGTGATGTGTTCATGTACCGAGGGAACTGTGATCTGCGTGTTGTCTTCAGGGAGTAGTGGGGGCTGATAACCAAGGGATACTTCAAAGGGGGAGTGACCAGTTGCGGAGGAGATGTGGCTGTTGTGTGCGTACTCAACCCAGGGGAGGTACTTGCTCCACTCGGATGGATTCTTGGATGTGAGGCATCGTAGGGTGGTCTCCAGCTCCTGGTTCATCCTCTCCGTCTGACCATTAGTCTGAGGATGATAGCCGGAGGTTAGTGTGTAGCGAGCCCCAAGTGCTGCAGCAAACTCCTTCCATACTCGGGACGTGAACTGGGGACCACGGTCGGACAGGATCTCAGTTGGTATGCCATGGAGTCTGAAGACATGACGAACCAGGAGCTGGGCCGTGAGGAGAGCTGACGGGAGCTTACGGAGAGGGATGAGGTGGCAGGCCTTGGAAAAACGATCTATGATGGTGAGTATGACAGTCATCCCTTGTGATGACGGGAGTCCGGTAACGAAGTCGAGGGCGATATGGGACCAGGGACGCTCGGGAACAGGCAGTGGCTGAAGGAGGCCGGCAGGAGGTCTATTGGTGGGTTTATTTTGAGCACAGGTGGGACAGGAGAGAACGAACTGTTTGACGTCCTGAAACATGGAAGGCCACCAGAAGGTACGGGCAAGGAAGGTCTGGGTGCGATGTATTCCGGGGTGGGCTGAGAATTTCTCAGCATGAGCCCATTTGAGGACTTGAGGTCTGACAGCAGAGGGGACGTAGATGCGGTTAGGTGGACCGGTTCCGGGATCGGGATCAGTGGGTAGAGCACGGGCGATGAGATCTTGTACCTCCCACTGGAGAGCGCCTAACACACAGGAGGGAGGCAGGATGGTTGCTGGTTTCTCAACCGAGTCGGGGGAGGAGTGCAGGCGGGACAGGGCATCAGGCTTGATGTTCTTGGTTCCGGGTCGATAGGAGATTGAGAGGTTAAAGCGAGAAAAGAACAGGGACCAGCGGGCTTGACGGGGGTTGAGTCTCTTGGCTGTTTGGATGTACTCTAGGTTCTTGTGGTCAGTCCAAATAAGTACTGGCTGCTCGGACCCCTCCAGCCAGTGACGCCACTCCTCCAGGGCGAGCTTGATGGCTAACAGCTCTCTGTCCCCGACGTCGTAATTCTTCTCCGCCGGGGACAAGCGCCTGGAGAAGTAGGCGCATGGGTGGAGTTTCTGGTCAGCAGCGGACACCTGGGAGAGAACGGCCCCGACCCCTGTGTCGGAGGCGTCGATCTCGACGACAAACTGCTTGGAAGGGTCTGGGTAGATGAGAATGGGGGCTTGAGCAAAACGGTTCTTGAGACTGGTGAAGGCTGATTGTGCATCGGGGGACCAGGAAAATGGAACCTTGACTGAGGTGAGGGCGTGAAGGGGGGCAGCGATCTGACTATATCCCCGGATAAATCGACGGTAAAAGTTGGCAAATCCTAAAAATCGTTGAAGGTCTCGTCTAGTCCTGGGTATGGGCCATTCAAGAACTGCACGGATCTTTTCAGGGTCGGATCGCACCTGCCCCCCCTCTAGGATGAGGCCAAGGAAGGAGACGGTGGATTGATGGAACTCACACTTTTCTGCTTTAACGAATAGTTTGTTCTCACGGAGACGTTGAAGGACTTGACGGACATGCTGATAGTGTTCTGATGGGTTGCTGGAGTAAATAAGGATGTCGTCGAGATAAACAAAAACAAAACGTTGAGGAAATCACGTAGAACATCATTCACCAGAGCTTGAAAAACTGCTGGGGCGTTGCACAAACCAAAAGGCATGACTAGGTATTCAAAGTGTCCAAGCGGGGTCTTAAAGGCCGTTTTCCACTCATCTCCCCGGCGAATCCGTACCATGTGGTAAGCATTACGAAGATCTAATTTAGTGAAGATGGTGGCGGATCGTACTGGTTCTAGTGCGGAGGAGAGTAGGGGAAGCGGATACTTATTCTTAACAGTGATGGCGTTCAGACCACGGTAATCGATGCAGGGCCGAAGGGAACCGTCCTTTTTGCCCACAAAGAAAAACCCTGCTCCTAGGGGCGAAGATGAGGCGCGGATAAGCCCAGCAGCTAAAGACTCCTTAATGTACTTTTCTAGAGCCTGTCGTTCGTTCTGCGAGATGTTGTAAAGTCTGCTAGAGGGCAAAGGGGCTCCAGGCAGGAGATCGATAGCGCAATCGTAGGGGCGATGCGGCGGAAGAGAGCTGGCCTGCTCCTTACTAAAAACCTCGCCTAGATCGCGATATTGTTCCGGTATCAGTTTTAACAACTCGGGATCGATTTGCGCGGAAGGAGGTGCAGAACCACAGGAGGGAGGAACGGCCGAACTTAAACAAACAGAATGACAGGAAGCGGACCAGGCGTCAATTCTGCGGTCGACCCAATCTATCCTTGGATTGTGATGTTGCAACCACGGGAAACCTAAAACTACTGATGCCTGATTAACAGGAAAAATGAGGAAAGACAGACGTTCCCTGTGGTTACCGGAGACCACTAGTTCCAATGGAACCGTCTTATGAGTTATGGGGGGCAGCTTCATCCCGTCCAGAGCAGTTACTTGAAGAGGAGCCTCTAATCTCACTAGAACAATCCCTGCCTGTTTAACAAAATTTCCCGTCAATAAGATTGAAATCACATCCCGAGTCGACCAAAGCGGACATTTGATAAGTCTCTCGACCGGACATGACTACAGCAGGCAAACAGAGACGCGGGGGTGGGTGAGGAAGGAGATAACTGCCGTTGGTCCGCCGATCTCTCCTTTACAATCGACGGACCTGTCCTTTTGGCCGATCCGGGCAATTGTTTACAAAGTGAGCGGGAGAGGCGCAATAGAAGCACAAACGAGAATTCAGGCGCTGCTGCTTCTCATCAGGTGTCAGTCTCACACGACCCAACTGCATCGGCTCAGGGGGAGAGGGTGGAGCCGCCTCAGTTCTGGCGGAAGTCCGCTCGTTGCCCTCTGAGCGAAAAACTGGTGTTCGCTCGAGACGGCTCTTGCCACGGGCTCGCAGACGGGTATCTAACCTAACTGCCAGTGCGATACATTCATTCAGAGACTCGGGTGTTACAACTCGGGCAAATTCATCCTTAAGGGACTCGTCTAAGGATTGTAAAAACACTGATTTAAGTGCCCGCTGTTCCCACCCAGCTGCTGCCGCCACGGTGCGGAATTCAACGGCATAGTCAGCGACTCGTCTGCCCCGCTGCCGCAGGGTAAGTAAGCGCTGGGAATCGTGAGTCTCATCAGCCTCGGCGGCGAAAACTGTTTTAAACTCGGCGATAAATTCACTGAAAGAGCAGTCGAACTGCTGGCAGTCGGGAAAACGTGATTCTGCCCATCTAAGAGCACGGCCCGTTAACAGCCGCAAAATGTAAGAGATCCTGGCATAGTCAGGGGTGAAGGTATGTGGCGCTCGATTAAAAACTAGAGCGCATTGAAACAAGAAACCACCGCAACTTTCAGCATCCCCGGCAAATTTCTCGGGGGGCGGCGAGGAGGACTCCGTGACCGGTGAGGGCGCAATTTCAGGCAGAGGCTCGGGAGCTGCGCTCGATGACCCGGAAGTGGTTGGCTGACAGTTAGCACTGGCTATGTTTACTAGCTGTGCTAGTTGAGCAGCCATACCCTGAAGCTGGCTCTGCAATCCACCAACGGCGGCTTCTAACCCACGAATCTGTTCCTGTTGCGCTGTGATGGTTCGACCGAGTGCTTCTGTTTGGCCAGAGTGTTCTTCTGTCATGGTAGGCGACTTGATGTGTTTAGCCCACATGCAGAAATCACTCGGGGAAAACAGGCAGATTCGTAAACAAGGATTTATTTAACAACGAGCTAGTGATGAGTTAGTCTCTGGAGAAGAGGACACGGGCAGGAACCAGGAGGACACGGGTACCGGGAAACACTAAGGAACGAGAGTGGTGATTAGATGCGGTAAGGACACGGAGAATCGTATAATGGAGCGTAAGCTTACCACTGGCCAGACGACCTAAGCCGGGGAGAGATGGAGTGGACTCAGTGTGATGACGGAGCCACAGGTGTCCGAGTGACCAGAGGGTGGGATCCGAGCAGCACTGGGGAATCCAGGGATCCAAGACAGCAGGAAGGAATACGAGGATGTCAGCACAAGGCGGACCTGAGAACTTATCTTGGAGGATTGCACGTAGGTGGTTCTCAGGAGGACAATTCGAGAGGGAGCACGAGGTGAAACCTGGGAGACACAAAGGTTAGGACATTAGTTCTTCTTCTTCTATAAGTATCAAGGATGGCCAAGGCTAAATGCATACCAACACTGATAACACTCTGGCGCCTTCCTGCTGTCTGCGTGCAGTTCTTATAGTGCTGCCAGTGTCGCTCAACCACCCGCAGGTGTGTGGGCTCCACCCCCTAGTTAACTCAGCGCACCTGTGGAAAAGAAATGACAACAGGACCGGCAGCAAGCTGCGTGGCCCTGCTGACTGAGTCCTGACACCCTAGGTCCAGGGTCCAGGAGGCATCCTAACCAGATGCCCGAGGCTACCTCAACTGGCACCTTTCGACGTGGAGGAGCAGCGGCTCTACTCTGAGTCCTCCCCGGATGACTGAGCTCCTCACCCTATCTCTAAGGGAGAGCCCAGACACACTACGGAGAAAACTCATTACGGGTTCTTTCGGTCACGCGTTCTTTCGGTCACGATCCAAAGCTCGTGACCATAGATGAGGGTAGGAACGTAGATCGACCGGTAAATCGAGAGCTTCGCCTTTTGGCTCAGCTCTCTCTTCACCACAACGGATCGGTACAGCGCCCGCTTCACAGCCGCACCAATCTGCCTGTCGATCTCCCGCTCCATCTTCCCGTCATTCGTGAACAAGACCCCAAGATACTTGAACTCCTCCACTAGGGGCAGCACATCCTCCCCAACCTGGAGAAGGCACTCTACCCTTTTGCGGTTCAAGACCATGGTCTCGGATTTGGAGGCACTGATTTTCATCCCGGCTGCTTTGCATAAAGCTGTTCGCAGCCATTCACATATTTCAGTCTTCATTCATATATTTTCCCCCAACACTGTTAGGGCTACGGCACATTTCTTCACTTAAATGACACAACCTTTGCTTCAACTTAAAATATAAATACAACCTATATGATTAATTTAAAGGGAGATTGGCACAAACTATAAACCATCAAGAAAATAATTGTCAACTTATTTTTCGAAGGATGGGTTGAAGCCGAATTCTAGCAAAAAGATGGATGATCATATCAGTTATTTCAATAACTCAAACCATCCCCTCGGTAATTGCAAATGTTCATTACAGCCAATTAATACTTTAGTTCAGTACGGTTAAACATAAGAATTACTTATAACTTAATCTTACCTGATTAAACTGTATTTTCATGCTTCATCTTGATTTGCAGCCACTGGACCAGACCACTAGGGGGCTCCACTCTCACTCAGTGGAGCGAATGAGTGATAGGAAAATATGTTGGTTTGGTGGCATATATATATATATATATATATATATATATATATATATATATATATATATATATATATATTAGGGCTGTCAAACGATTAAAAAAATTTATCTAATTAATTACATACTTTGTAATTAATAAATCTAAATTAATCGCATATCATTTTTGCTGTGATAGTATTTTAAATATTTAAATTCAAATGATTCAATGAATAATCAGCATTAGATATATTAAAGTTCAAATCTCTTTTATTCACAATTCATGCCTTCAGACGTTTTTTAAGTGTCATTGTGGCATATGTGGCACACAGTAACGTAGGGGACACAATGAAAATAAATGAACTTGGTTCCACCATGTCATCATCTGAGTCTGTAGCTGAAGCAAAGAGAAGGAGGCTTCTCTTTTTCGGTGGCTCTTCTACAGGTTCTGGAGTAGTACTGGGTTTATTTTGCAGCAGTGCCTGAAGGCTGGTCCACACTGCTTCTCTATCTCCTTTTTTAAGACACTTCAAGTCTTTAAAGTGTGGGTCTAATGCTGAAGCTATGTTGAGCCATCCATTGTTGAGGTTTGCTTGCCGTTCAGACAGGTCCTTTTTAAAGGCAGTCTTAAATTTTCCAATATAGGCTGGGTCCTCGTCGGAAACTTCCATTGTACGGTACAGGTGGCAGAGAGCAGGCAATACCACAGAGCAGGAAACATAAGTTTCACCTCCAAGGAGCTCAGTCACATATCTGCAATGGATGATAAGAGAGGCACACACTGCATTAAGCTATATCAGTCATAGTAGTAGCCTAGCCTACTTGGACAATTTGCAAAATAAAATACTGTAAATGTCTTTACAATAAATTAAAAAAGAAACATTTTGTGTGTGTGTGTGTGTGTGTGTGTGTGTGTGTGTGTGTGTGTGTGTGTGTGTGTGTGTGTGTGTGTGTGCGTGTGTGTGTAATCTTTTACCTGCATGGTTCAAGGATGGTTTTCAACCTCTGAAGTTTGTCCCACTCAGATGTAGTCAGCATAGTCAGCTTGTGCTTCTGTCTGCTCAGTGTAGCCTTGATAGCCTCCTGGTTCTCCAGGAGACGAGAGATCATGGCGAGTGATGTGTTCCATCTTGTGATAACATCCTAAATCAGACTTTGGGTCACTTGCCCAAGTTGAGTTTGCTGCTGGTGGAGCTCCTCTGTATTGGCAGGGCTATGTTTAAAATGTCCCACTATCTTACGACACTTTGCCAATGTGTTACAAAACCCACTGTCTGTGAGACAAACAGAGATGCTTCTCTGTAACATATGAGCAACACACGGCATGTGCTCATATGGAAGCTTTCTCGCTGCAGCGATCATGTTTCGGGCGCTATCTGTGCCGACTGTGGTGATCTTTTGTAGAACTCCCCATGCCTCCGCCACAGACAAAAACTGCTGGGAGCAGGCATTGGCGTAATGCCTGCTCTCCGTTTTTAGCATTGCTAATGCAAATGACTGGAGTTTCCATTCACAGTCAATGATGTGTGCCGTAACACCAAGGTAATTGTGATTGCTAACTGAAGTCCAGTGATCCCCTGTCAGCGCGATATGTTCTGCTCCCACCAGTACATCTCCTTTTGTTTGTTTTTTTCAGTGTCGTACAGCTGCTGGATTTTGGACATAATGGTGGTTCGTGATGGTGGGTTATATGTCATGTCTGAAGAGGCTATTTGCAAAACCTCTGCTAACCCCCTGTCTTCTATCAATGAAACTGGTCTGCAAGACACTGCGATCCATTTAGCAAGGGAATTGCTAAGTTGCTCACATGTAGATTTGCTTAGTTTCCGTTTCAGTGTTTGCTCCAGTGTGGTTTTATGATAAGGTTGACTGCTAGAGCTTGTATCACAGGAAGTGCTAGGTCGTGGTCCTACCTGCGGGTTACCTCCTGGATGCTTTGCATTTATGTGGTACTTAAGAGTTGACGCACTCCGGTGGTAAGCAAATTCCTTTGTGCAGACATTGCAGATGACTTTACTTTTATCAACACTTCCGTCAGGCCTTTTTTTATAACTAAATGAGGAAATCAATGACGGAGGCAGCACGTTCTCGTCTCCCTTTTTCATTTTAGAGTCTAATCAAAGATTCAACCGTGTCTGGTCTAATGGTGACTGACCAGAACGGTTCCAGTTCAAAGGTTGGGTAGTTCACGCGTGACGTCACGCAGCCAAGCGCCGCTCTGTGAGCGGCGCTTGGCTGCGGGAACCGCGGGGGTTCGAGCACCGCCGGCCGCCAGCCACCGCAGAAGCTGTCAAGCATTTTCCCTGCTAGTCCACCGAGCGATACACATGAACGCGTTGGGCACCGCTCTCCCACGACTCACAAAAAATCTGGTGCAGATCGGTCGATGCAGCGAGGAGATACAGCCGTTGAATAATGATAATGCATTTGGCCACCGGGCCGGACTAAAGCGTTCGGCCAGCATTCACAGACTCGCTATCTGGACGGTATCTGGCAATCTGATACCATCAACCAGCAACTTCCTCTTAAAACGATCTTGTGATCCGTTATCCAAAGAAGAAAAATACGTCGAGAACTCGTCCTTTGCTCTGTTTGCGTCTGCCGCTGTGCTCGCCTTCTGCCTTCCTGTCCGGCGCGAAAAAACCTGGATGAAAACAATAGCAGTGAACTACCCTAAACGATTAATTTGCGTAAATTTTTTTAATCCGTACTTTTTTTTAAATTAATTAATCAAATTAATGCGTTATTTTGACAGCCCTATATATATATATATATTATATATATATATATATACTATATCATATATATATATGTATGTATATATGTGTTGGTTGTGTGTGTTGTGTGTGTGTGTGTGTGTGTGTGTGTGTGTGTGTGTGTGTTGTTTTCTGTACCCGTTGCTCTTTGTTGGAGTAGAGTGAAGAAGTGTTTGAACCTACCTCCTTTGTGTCGTCCTTTTCACTCCTCCCCGACGGGATCCGCCACACCACGTCCTTTTTATGCCTGTCGGATTGCAACTATATAAAATTCACTGCCGCTAACTGGCTTTTTCTGCAACAACAACATTGTTTCTTTTTGTTAATAAGATAAGATATGATAGGCTTTATTGATCTCACATTGGAGAGATTCACTTGCCACATCGGCTCATAAGAGAAGGTGCAAAGTAGGAAAGGTGCATCAGTTATATACAGTGAATCTTCATATGTACAGTGGATCAAAAAGAATAGAAAAAGAATAATACAACAAGAATTAGGAATGCGCATATGATGTCTTTACATTCACAGTGATATATATATACATACATACATACATACATACATACATACATACATGTGTATTGACATATATTCAGGTGTTGATAAAAGCAGAAGTCACTTCTTCAGGATTATTGCACTGGTTATAGCACAGTGTATTAAATAGGTTATTGCACATTAGTTATTACAGGTATGGTTACAGTTATAGTGCAGCATTGTATAATCTGGTAGCAGCAGAATGAATGATCTGCGGTAGTGCTCCGTTTCACAGACAGGATGTCTAAGTCTGTCACTAAAGGAGCTACTCAGCTCCTCTACGGTCTAGTAGAGGGAGTGGAAGGTGTTGTCTATGATGAATATGAGCTTGGACAACACTCTCCTCTCCGCTACTTCCTCCACTGAGTCCAGAGCACAGCCCAGGACAGAAGTGGCCTTTCTCACCAGCTTATCCAGCCTCTTTCTGTCCCGCTCCGCACTGCCAGGAGCCCAGCAGACAACAGCGTAGAGGAGGGCTGAGGCCACCACAGAGTCATAAAAGGTCTTAAGCAGGGGCCTGCTCCCTCCAAAGGACCTCAGCCTCCTCAGGAGGTGTAGGCAGCTCTGGCCCTTCTTATACAGAGCATCTGTGTTATGAGTACAGTCCAGTTTATTGTTGACGTGAACACCCAGGTATTTGAAACTCTCCACAGTTTCTATGTCCTGCCCCTGGATGTTCACAGGTGAGTGAGGTGTGGGTCTTCTCCTGAAGTCGATCACCATCTCCTTGGTTTTGCTGGTGTTTAAACACAGATGGTTCTTCTCACACCAGTCCACAAAGTCCATGATGACCGACCGGTACTCCAGCTCGTTCCCCTCAGACACACAGCCCACGATGGCTGAGTCATCAGAGAACTTTTGAAGGTGGCAGCTGTCCGTGTTGTAAGTAAAGTCTGAGGTGTAGAGGTGTATTAATTATGGTTTAATATTCTTTATATACCTTCATGAAAGAGCCGCTTTAGGGAAATGCACACTTCGAGGCTTCTCCTTTCCTGCCACTGCCATGGTGAACCACATTGTCTGTGTTCCATTGATGAGGGCTTCTTTTATGCTCCTGCTTATGCTGAACTCAGGGTTGATAGGACGCTGAGTTTACTTACCTGATTCATATCACCTGTTCTGAAACCGAAAACGCTCAGTATGACAGTGTGAGGTAGAACTACTTAGAGTAGCTGCTTTCTACTTAGGCTAGATCGGCCATTCTTTCTGAAATGAGGCACCAGCACCCCTAACGACCCCACAAGGCAAGGAAAGGCATATTTATTTATATAGCACAATTCAGTACAGAGACAATGCAAAGTGCTTTACATGATTAAAATACAGGAAATGAAACAGAATAAAACCCAAGTAGAAATAAATGTAGAAACAAAATAGAACATTAAAAACAGTTGGACTAAAAAAGTTGAACTAATGATGTTTAACTAGAACAGTCAAAGGCAATCCTAAACAAATGTGTTTTTAATCTTGATTTAAAGGAACTCAGGCTTTCCGCACTTTTACATGTTTCTGGAAGTTTGTTCCAGATAAGCGGAGCATAGGAACTAAATGCTGCTTCTCCGTGTTTAGTTCGTGTTCTAGGTATGCAGAGTAGGCTGGAGCCAGAAGACCTTAGTGGTCTGGAGGGTGATACCCTGATAACAAGTCTGTGATGTATTTAGGTTGCCTAAGCTATTCAGGGATTTATAGACTAACAGAAGTATTTTAAAGTCTATTCACTGAGATACAGGGAGCCAGTGTAATGACTTTAGAACTGAAATTATGTACTCTACTCTTCTTAGTCTTAGTGAGGCGCGGGGGAGCAGCATTCTGGATCAGCTGCAGCAGTCTGATCCACTTTTAGGTAGACCTGTGAAAACACCGTTGCAGTAATCAATTCGACTAAAAAAAAACCTGCATGGATGAGTTTTTACCAGATCATGCTGAGACATCAGTCCTTCAATCCTGGAAATGTTCTTCAGGTGATAGAAAGCCAACCTTGTGATTATCTTTAAATGCTTTTGGATGTTCAGGTATGAGTTTGATCTCTCCTGCATTGGTCCAAAGATTATTACTTCAGTGTTGTTTTTATTCAGTTGAAGAAAATGTTGGCACATCTAGGCATTTCCTCAGTGCTTGAACTGGTCCACAGTCACCTGGTGACATGGTGATGTAGATGTAGTGTGTCGTCTGCATAGTGATGGTAGCTGATGTTGTTTTTTATGATCTGAGCTAGAGGGAGCATGTAGATATTAAACAGGAGGGGACCCAGAATGGACCCTTGGGGAACCCCACTTGTGATTTTTGTCATCTTCTGATGTAAAGTTACCTTCTGATACAAAAAGTCCCTGTCCTTTAAGTAGGATTTAAACCATCTGAGAGCTTGTACCAGACAGGCCGACCCCACTTTTCCAGGCGTTCCAACAGGATGGAGTGATTGACAGTATCTAATGCTGCACTGAGGTCCAATAATACCAGCCACTATGGTCTTTCCACAAATCTGCACGGCATTTCCCCCTGCAGGTGGAGTCACTGAAGCTCACCCCCTGTTACATCATCCCATTTGAGGTGGAGAAAGTGATTAATCCATGTGCTGTAAGGTTGTAATTAACAGATTCCATTGCACATTCTCCCAACCTTCCATGTTTCTCTGCTAAAGCCTTTTTTCTCCAGTGCCCTTAGCCCTCAGACCGGACCCCCTACTCCCGCTCTGATTCATTGATGGCCTCTCTGCCTTCATTGTGCACAAGATCTGGATGTGAGGTGTCAGGGAAGTGGTTTTTCAGTATCTTGTGGTGTGTAGGGGTCCAGTCTGAGGAGCTGTGTCATTCTGAAAGCAGTTATTGGATGAGTTCTACTGGGAGTTCCCTGACAAGCCTGGAAAGATGGCTGTGAAGGCGTTGTTGGGGGGGATGGTACTTCATGTTTGAGACTGTGGGTTGTGTGTTTTGGGTGTGCTCCCTCTCTCGGTAGGTGTGGCTTGTGGAGGAACTGGCTGCACACTCCCGCGACTGATCTTTGTCTTGCGCAGTATTTAAAGCCTGACCTCCTGTGTACTCACTGCCAGATGGTCACCGCTTAAGCCGGGCGTACACTGTACGAGTTTTTCAGTCGTGGTACTTATATACATCTCAAACTGTGTGACGGAACCGCGGGGTTAAAAGTTCACCGCTCACGATCTGTGCGGCGCGACGCCCGGACGCGACCGGAGTGCTCACACTGTACGTCGTGTCCCCTCTGCGACCGCTCGCTGTGGTGGCAGAGGCAGGCGAGCGATGGTAGGTGACAGGGACCCAGAGCAGGGGTTCGAGCCCAGCTCTGGCGAGGCCCGCAGGAGGCACCGGGCGTCGGGGGAACGGAGGGGAGAGAGGAGGGACGAGAAGCACCGGCGGCCGCGCGGCACGGCAGGTCGCCCGGCCCGCAATAGTTTTACAACAATACAATAGTTTTTAATTTCCCTCTTGTTTAATTGTGGTTTGTTGTGTGCATTCCATTTATTACATCAGCTTTGCAAATAACAGCTGTTCTATTTATTCAAAGGCATTTTATATACACAGTTTTCTGTATACTATACAGAGTATTCTACAGTGCTTGATATATTTTAGCAGTCCCCCATCAACCAACTCTTACCAATATTATTCTCTTCTACTTTTTGAAAAAATGGCTTATACCAGATATATCAGTATATGAGAATCTCTAATTTGACTTTGCTATTCTAGAATATGTATTGGTCTAATACTTAAAACCCATTACCAATGTTGAAGAGTGTGTGTTAGTGTTCTGAACAACATCACATATGGGTACAAGTGTGTGAAAAGTGTGTGAAGTACCAAAAATGGCCACTAGCAGGCGAAAACAAAGGTGAGCAAAACCGATACACACACTCATACACAAAATTTCTGAAAATCATGATTTTTTAGGACTTTGGAGATTTTTCGTTAGGGTCATGTTGGGTGTTGTAGAACACTCTAGTATGCTCCGAAAAATTAGGACCTAAAAAATGTCCTCATATTTCTAAGCGTCCTGATAGTGAAGGTGGTTATCATAAAAATGTCCTTGTATGTCATTAAAAAAGGTGCACACACACACACACACACACTCTGAACCCCTGATCTTTTTGCAGGTGTTCTGATGATGTCACAGGGTCACATATTTCTAAAAGCAAAAAAAATGTGTAATTGCATATCTGTTACAATGCTCTTCCTCATCTAAACTTTGGTGTTCTGTTAATGCTGTTTTTTTTAAAAAAAAAAATGAGTATCAGTTCCAGATGTAAATATTTAGAAATGAAAGCTGAAATGTTATAACCTTTGCTGGTCACTCTCCACAAAATTGGACTCACTATTCCAATACTTTCCGTGTTTCATAAAATTAGATTAACTTATTCCACCCTTACTCTTTTTCCTTCTTTTTTCCACTATGCACTTCTTAAAACACTGCCATGATCTACCTCCATCCCACTCGGATCATTTAAAAGTGCATTCCTTTGCGCCTGCCACACTCCCATCCAGTGTGTCTGCTGAGTTTTGAACTGGCTAATGATAGCACATCTAACAGGTCAGGCATCACCCTCGTCCTCCCTTGTACCGTACGTGGGAGTGGATGAGCCTGGAATGCTGACATGAAACTCAGATGGCATGTTTTCACAACACCCTCTTAAATACTTTGGTTCTGTTTACAAATCCATGCACTATATGTCTGTTTTAGGTCAGTTACTAGCCATTTCCATTTGCTAAATACAAGAATAATTAAAAAAAATGTTTTACATTCTTCAAGTTCAGAAGTTTAGATATTATTGATAGAAATTCCTTTTTAATTGTGTAACTTGGGTTAAATATTTTCTTGTATCTCCGAGACACTAAACCTGTTCCTTCCTGAATGCTATGATGTCTGGATATTCCTTTAATCTGGGTGTTCATACTCGCACATAATTGTTTGATCAGACTGTTGTGAAATTATGGTTTTTAATTATGAATATGGGAATTCTATTCAAAAATCAAAATAAATCATTGGAAACCAAACACAAATCAGCTGATATATATATATATATATATATATATATATATATATATATATATATATATATATATAATATATATAGAGAGAGAGAGGGAGCGACGAGAGAGAGAGAGAGAGAGGCGAGAGAGAGCGGAGAGAGAGATATTATATTATTGGAATTAATATAATTATCAACACCAAAAAAAACCACAAGCATTTGGATTTTCTAACTTGTGGTGGAATTTTGAACTGAATTTTGCAGCTACTAATTATTAAACAAATCACCATACAATGTCTAATTGACTGTTAACTCTAAAGGGATAATTCAAGCACTGACCTTCGGACACAGATCTGTCTTAATATAACAATAAACACACAACTACTAACCAAATATAAGGTAAAATGAAAAACATCAAGTGAAAATATGAGAGCAACTAAAAATTCTAAATTTGTAGCAGCACTTTATAGAGAGTTAAACAGTTTAATCACAAAGCTGCACTTTGATTTCAGCATGGTGATGATTGTCAACCAGCACCGGCAAAATTATGTGAAATAAAAAATCTTTTGATCAATTTGAGTATGTACTCTGAAATGGAATAATTATAGGGTAATTATTGATTTTAATTACTGTGAAGGAGGAAAGAAAAAAACAGGCAACGTTCATAGGCATGCAGGCATGGTTTATCCTCTAACTGCTAGTTAGCTTCCCAGAAAAAAAGGTCATAAAACAGGATACTTTGTGCTCCACCGCTGGGGGCAGGGGCAAGGAAGAGGAAGGATTGTAAACTCTCAGGCCCTGGTCTCGAAGCTATTCCAATTACATTCTAATGTCTAAAATCATACAACTGTAGAAGTATGGTTGGCCAGTTGGTATTGTTTTATAGTTACATTAAAAAACACTGAAATAATTCAGATTC